>NC_142934.1:86305451-86332951 GCF_046866305.1 Octopus bimaculoides | reverse complement strand
AATATATTTTAAATACTATTCCAAATAATATTTAATAATATAAATATAACAGGATTTTTCAAACGTCGAATGGCTAGGTGGGTCAATCCAACATAAATTGAAGGGGGTCCACTGGTCAAAAGAATAGCTAAGAAAAATTGGTGTAGAGGGATTAGGATACACTAAATAGCAATTTGAGAGTTTATTAATTTCTCCAGTTCCTCCGTTGCACCGAAGATTTTCGTCAACTTTAAACTGACAACAGAAAAGGCCAACTGGTTTCGAAGTCTTGTGTACACACACAAATAGACACACATAAACACACACAAATACACATACACACACAAACACACATACACAAAAACACACATATATAAACACACAAACACGCGCAAACACACACAGACACATACAAGCGCACACTCAAACACACAGAGAAACACACGGGCACATACATCCACACACACACAAATACACACACAAACACACACTAACACAGAAACGAACATGCACACACACAAACGCACGCAAACACACACATACATTCACACACACACATACATACATACACACATACACATACATCCACACACACATACACACAGACATACAAATACATGCATCCACACACACACGAATACAAACACAAATTCTTACATCCACACACACACACACACACACACGAATACACACACATACACACACGAATACACCCACATATAAATACATATAAATACATACATCCACACACACACACGTACACACACACACACACACATATATATACACACACATGACCAAAACATTTCCTATGTAGTCAGTTCGTCAACTAAATCTATTTCAAAATAGTTTTTGCTTTCATTTGGAAGATGGCCGCAGTAAAGACAAAATGGGCAGAGCGTGAAAACTTCTCAGCATATATCCGCCTTGCTTGACATCAGAGTTTCTTAAGGATATTCCTTATGATAATTCTTTTCCAGGAGACTGCTCGACCGGAACTCTTTAATGCTGCACATAAATACGGTGGCAACTTGAGAGAGAGCAAAAGAAAATACAATAAAAACTAAAAAGCATGATAAGCATACAAAATGTATTATTCATAGTTGCGTTCCGATGTTAATAAAGCGAGAAGCTTACAATAAACTCTCATTTTCATTTTTGTGTCGGCTGAAAACTCAGAAGGAAACTTATATGCTTTTCTTTTCTTTTTTTTACATCGATGAAATATCACATAAGTAGAGTCGTAATTCTTTCTATCGACCGGAACGAGTTTAGTATCTATCTATCTATCTATCTATCTGTCTGTCTGTCTCTATTTCTCTCTCTCTCTCTCTCTCTCTCTCTCTCTCTCGTATATATATATATATATATATATATATATATATATATATATATATATATATATAGATATGCAGGGCAGGGAATCGTCAAATTTTTTTACTCTTCTCTACTGTTTTTTGTTCTGTGTGTATCAAAAATATCGCTATCAATCTAGAGTAATAATTTGTAGTTTTGAAATCAGTAGTTCTTTGACTGCTATTTCTGAATTCTCAGTATGTTGGAGAAGCAGGTTACTGTCAATCCCTATATATTTATGATATATATATATATATATATATATATATATATATATACTTGTCTTTATCTCTCCCACTTTCTTTCTTTCTATCTATCTCTCTCTTTCTCTCTCTCTGTAACTATGTATTTATTCCTTCTCTTTCTCCCTCTGTTGCGCTCACTCTCTCTCTCTCTCTGTATATATATATAGGGAGAGAGAGAGAGGCGTGAAAAAAAGGCAGAGAGATATAGAGAAGTAGATAGATAGATAGATAGATAGATCGATATATATATATAAAGCGAGAGAGAGAGAGAGAGAGAGAGAGAGAGAGAGAGAGAGAGAGAGAGAGAGAGAGAGAGAGAGAGAGAGAGAGAGAGAGTTGAGAAATTATGATGAACGTAATTTTATATCAATTTTTCCTACGTTCGTTTCACAGTTGTAATTATTTGGAAGTTCTGCATTGACTTTGTCCAAGTGCATTTGGACGCTAAGCCACAACAGATCACTGGGTGAACTATTTTACAAATTATGTAACAAAGAGCGCCGGCCGTGCTCCGTTCTTTTTTTCTATTTTTAGGGTCGGGGCACTGGAGTAGGGCGCACTTCCACCTTTGCCGGAAGTTCCTCCGCGGCAAAAAGGCCGAGAGAATAAGTACTAGGCATATTTGCTCGACAACAGGCGGTGCTCCAGCATGGCCGCATTGAACTGACTGAAACAAGTAAAAGAGAACGAGAGAAAGAGTATACGTACAAGATACAACGACTTCTTAATTTTTCATCAGTTATAACTCAGAATGGTAACACTCAATTTCGCTACCATTCTGGTCGATAACTGATGAAGAATTACGGACTGTTTGTGTCTTATATGTATAGGTTTTGTATATGTCGTTGTTTATTTAGTGTATATATATATATATATATATATATATATATATATATAAATTTGTAGTTTAGAATCAGTAGTTCTTTGACTGCTATTTCTAAATTTTCAGTATGTTGGAGAAGCAACTCAATGCTAATCCCTGTATATTTATGATGATAAATGGTTTTACCGATAAAAGGTTTTTTCATACTAAACTACTTGGCAAAATTGTTAATTATTAATTCTACTACTAATTGACGATTCCCTGCCCTTATTCTTGTATATTTATATATATATATATATATATATATATATATATATATATATATATATAATCTTCTAGAAATCTTTTAATCATTTCTCTTTCGGTGCTGTTCAATTTTCGTCCTTTATTTTGTAAAAGGAAAATATTATAAATATTCCATTTGCACAAATATCTAGGTTTTACCTTCATGGAAAATTTCTCAGAGCTGAAGGTTTAATCTGCTGCTTATGCACGTTTACACGGTTCGTAAGTTTTGTCCTTATATCCTCAATGTAATTCCCGTTGTATTATGGGCTTGTGATGAAGTAGGTGAGATTTTTATTTCGAAACACATGTTTGCACTCACTTTCCATTCCTTCCCTTTCCCACCGATGGTTGCTTCTTGTTCAGTTATTTCACATGTCCCTCCACATAGTTTAAGTGTTTTCATCATTTATGTATCCAGTAACTGGTCGAGAACTATGCCAAGAGCGCAAAAGATTCTCCTTTGAATAATCATTATCGTTTCTTGGTAAAATGAGATTGAAATTTAGCAGCAATACTGGATCAAACATATACAGTATTGTAAGATTTTCTATTAGCATTGCTTCATCGACAAAAATATATTTCTAAACTACCATTTCATGGTCAAATTATCCATCGATATTCTCATATAAGAATATTTTATTTTCTTCCTGAATAATTATGTGGAAATTTTATCATAATATTTCGTTCTTGTATTTGGTTTGCAAGATTCCTTATGGGAATTCGTGGGTTGAAGAAGCATATTTTATTGCGTCTGGGGAGATTCGTTCTGTTTTATTAATTAACACACTCACTGGTTCGATGTTCACTCATTACCTATTTATGTTTTCTAAACTTTTCGTTGCTTTTTGCAATTGAAGAGGTTGCAAAAAGCAACGAAACTTTTTGGAAAAATAGATAAGTAAATGAGCGGAAATCGAACCGGTGAATGTGTTAATTTGCAAGACATTAAAACAGAATGCCTCTCCACAGACGCAATAAAATTTATTATAATAACTTATCATAAATTTCTTTGCGCGTGTAAAACTAAAGTTAATGATTGCAAACGCTCGAAGTACGTGGTTTTTCGACCTCCAAGAATAAGAACCAATAATTTATTAGAGCACAACCCAAGCAGAAAGATATCAATTCAACAACAGATAATGAAATATTTCTTTCTACTGTAAATACAAGACCTTAACTTTGGGGCAGGGGACTACTCGATTACATCTACCCACATGCTTAACGGGTACTTATTTTATCGACTCTCGAGAATTAAAGGCTAGGTCGATTTCGGTGGAATTTAAACTCAGACGAAATGCCGCTACACATTTTGCGTGACATGTAGCAATACTGCCAGTTCGCCGCCATCATGTAATGTAATATTAGTTGCTTGATTCAAATTCCCACCGATGTTGACTTTGCCTTTCATCTTTCCGTGGTCGATAAACTAAGTACCAGTAGCGTACTGGGGTTGACCTAATCGACTGACCCCTACCCGCCAAATTTCGGGCCATCTGCTCAGAGCAGAAAAGAATATTAGTTGCTTGAAATGGTCTCCAGTATTTACTTTGTATTTGGTCTGAAAGAATTTTGATGTGAACTCACGCGAACATCTTACCTGCGAGATTAGTTAACTGAACAATTAACTAAACAGTCAATTAGTTAATTGGTTGAATTATAAAGAGATTGATGAATAATCCAATTGACAAATAACAAATAAAGACGTGCACGTGTTTGTTATTAACCTAATGACCCTCCCGTGATAGACGAAATCAAAATATTGTAGTGACTGCAACACTTTCTGATCGCAGATTTGTGTGTTCAGTTAACCTGGAGCTAAACCCAAACAGGAAAACTTAATGGCGGTTTTAAAGTGTTTTGCCAGTGGATTACTTATTTCGAGAAAGTACATTATGCGTATCATCACACAGATCATTACCTCGGTGAGATAACAGAAATAACATCATTTAGAATTCGTAAATAGATTACAGACGTGTTTCTCTTTAAATCTACATATGTTGCTACTGTAATAACATGCGCTGTGTTATCCAAACCCCGCGTAATTTTTGAGTAAATAGTCGTATATTGAACTGAATTAATTGACATATATTTTCATTTGTTCTTAAAAGAATGACAAATTTAATCCTGGTGCCAAATGGGATTTTGAAATAATAATGATACAGATTTGCAAGACTTGAAATTAGAAATGATTATAGGAAGCGTTCTGCTATGTTTGCCAGTTCCACACCTTTAAGTATTTTGGCGTAAATTTTGACGGCAATTCTAATATATCATCTTATATGATTTGAAGTTAATATAATGAACGCCTTCCTCCGAAGTCAGATGAAATTTATTTCTGGCGTTCAGTGGCTAAGTATCTGACATAACAGCCACGTGATTTCCTGGTCGGACCCACTGTACGGCACTTTGGGCAATTGTCTCCTACTATAGCCTAGGGTCGACCAATGCTTCGTGAGTGAATTTTGTAGACTGGAAGTGTGTGTGAGTTAGTCGCTTATGTATATAAGCTAGCAACTGTTTCTGCTATAAGATGAAGTGGAGACATAGTTACGCTGCATCTTATAACAGAAACGTCTGAAGGTTAATGAAGTAGATAAGACACTCATTTATTCTTTTCTTATCTCCCTTTCTTATTAACGCTATATAACTAACCAACAATTCATTGTGAAACGTATATTTTGACAAGGGTGGAATGATGGCTTGCTCACCATGGAGTCATTCGACAGCTTAACAAAATTACGAAGCGCATTGTGATCAGCGATGTATAACAACATCTGATAGTCTGGTCGAAACCGTGATATACATACATATATATATATATATGTCTTTGCGTGTGTCCATAGTTAAAGTGTTACTATAATGCCTTGTATTCTTAAATGTAATTTTTCTTGTAAATACTATCGTTTTCTTGTGCTACGTAGTTTGGAAGACGGCAATGTGCATGCAATGTCAGAACGGATTCAGTAATACGAATAATTTATTGTAAAATCTGTCCTGGTTAGAGATTTGATCTCCTATGCAAATATAATCTTTATGTACACATTCCTAACGCCTAATTAAAACACATACTTTTATTGTATCAGATCCGTTGGTTACTCTTCCCGCTATTGCACGGTTACAATGGGCTTTTTATCGAAGAATAAAACTCGTATTTCCATTTCAATAATTTCCACAGGAAAACCTAAATAAAATAAATGAAAAGATAGCGGACAAAAATCTAATAAGCTTCCAATGGGCTATTTAAAAATGGAGGGTGTATTGCTAAGCAAATCAGGGAGTAGATTTCATGGACAAATGTGACAATAAATATATTTTTTATTCAACCAGGAAAGTCTATTTCTTTATCCTTAATTCATCTTGACGTTTTTTCGATTTGCGTAATATATTAAATGATTAACTTTAGAAGGCAAGGATAACTTTTGAGAGAAAGGCCAACACAAACAAAAAAATAAATAAATAAATAAAAAGAAAGGAAAAGAAAAACCGTTTAGATTAGCGCAATTTAACCTATTTTTATTTCACAATCTCAATATTGTGATTTGTTAGAGTTGTTATTTGAAAAGATATTCAGGACTAGCTGGGATGGCAAACACACACACAAAAAAGACATAAAGAAAAGTAAATTAGTATTAATAAAAACAAAAACAATAATAATAATGAATCGTAGGAATTTTCGGACATAGAGATATTAAGCGTTTTTCTAATGTTTCTTTATATATTGTTTTGCTTTCCACAGCATTTCCCAGACATTTGGCTTTGTCTAACGACCCCCAGAGAGTGACCTTAAGGGGAAAATATAGTCATTATCTTTTTTTTTCTATTTTTTTCTCCCGAGATGCACATTTACACATCAGCAGACATGATATCTCGCAGACCGGTCCATTAAACAAAAGCCTAAGTGCACTGTAACTGTTAAGAGATCGTTAAATTGACGGTGTAAAAGGACAATAAACGAGAATGGCTCTACAGAACAATGACTTCAACTTACTGCTGGACAATCGCATACAAAATGGAGGACATAACAGAGGAAGACAGAAAAAGTTTACAGTTAAATAACGTGGAGTAGAGTAAGTGTAATAAAGAATGCACTTGTGCTTGGTCAAGGCTGCTAAAATGACGAATGTATTTTAGTTTTTCTGTTTTGTATTTTCTTGAATAAGAACTTGGGATTATATCGCAATATATTACGAGTGCACGGATGAGTAATGGAGGGGAGAAATTAAGCACCCGTTGCATAGAATTTGTTACACAGTTTCGATCCTCAGTTGCAGTTATTTCAGTTTATTCCTGCCATTAATGCTCTTGGGACATCATAAATGTCAAAGAGTCGAGAAATTCCGGTTTGTCTGGCTAAATAAGAAAGCTATTATTTAATTGTTAAAACGATGTACGGTCTAAATAGTGTGTTTAAACATGAATCCGAATTTGCTGTCAAAAATATTCTTTTTTTTTTCTGGTACAATAGGGATCATAAACTTTACATATTGTATGAAAGTGGCGATGTGAACTTGTAACATCCATTCCCAAAGCATTTGTGGCCCAAAGCATTTGTGAATGTCATAGAAATAAAGAGACAGAATATCAATCTAAAGAGAATCGTGGAATCGGTAATATCCCATGCTCCTACTCATAATACATGTGATATCCTTGATTCAAATTATTATCTATTGAATTTTACTTTAGAAACATTAAATATTGGTTTTACATTTTCGCCAGCAATATCGTGGGGATGGACTGAGTCGATTACGTCGACCCCAGTACACGAGTAGTGCTTTTTTCATTGTAACCGAAAGGATGTTAGGCAAAAGTCGTCCTCAGCAGAGTTTGAATTCTGAAAGTATAGACGAACTATCTAAATTATTAATATATTTTTTATCATAAAAATCAATTTGGTATTATTAAATTGAATATCCCTATAAGTTTGGATTTTGACATTCCCTAATATTATAATATATATATATTATTCGGAAGTGTATATTTACACATGCAAACCATCCCTTGCAGCAAAATATTCTTTTCTGCTCTAGGCACAAGGCCCGACATTTTTAGGGAGTGGTACAGTCAATTAGATCGACCTCTAAACGTAAGTGATACTTAATTTATTGACCCGAAAGGATAAAAGGCAAAGTCGACCTCGGCAAAATATTAACTCAGAACGTAAAGAAAGACGAAATACCACTAAGTATTTCGCCCTGGGTGCGAACGTTTCTTATTTCTTTATTGCCCACAAGGGGCTAAACATAGAGAGGACAAACAAGGACAGACAGACGGATTAAGTCGATTACATCGACCCCAGTGCGTAACTGGTACTTAATTTATCGACCCCGAAAGGATAAAAGGCAAATTCGACCTCGGCGGAATTTGAACTCAGAACGTAACGGCAGACGAAATTCCGCTCGACGTGCAAACGTTTCTGCCAGCTCGCCGCCTTATAATTCTATTGATCAAGTAAAACTAAATGAGTAGTGAACCTAAATTCGAAGCGTTAGAGAGACCCGAGGTTTGCCTGGTCTTGACAGAGAATGTCATTGAAGACGAGACATTTACGGCTGTTTTGATACGGTGCTACGCTGCAGCATGTCAACTACAGCTTCACCAAGAGCAACAAAAGCAATATTTACTTGTTAAATTACATTTTTTTCGGTGGTACTTCTAATGTCAGTTTAGAATGACAGTGAAATTGACTCTATTTATTCAAGTTATTCGAAATGCCTATGTAGATTGAATATCAGTAGAACAGTTTATATGTATGCGCATGCAGAACCCCATTTCTATAGTCATGTGTCCAGGTGCGCAATCACTAATGGCATCAGTTATTCATCCAATTCGAACCTGTATATTATACATTTTATATTCAACATTATGTCTTCTTAGTCGATTTGCCGTCACGTGATTCTGGTGTCACTCTTACTGTGAGGCATATTCGGCAAAGTGTGTGCTGCTAGAGCCTCGGGGCGACCAACGTTTTGTGAGTTAATTTGGTAGACAGAAACAGTGGGAAAGCCTGTTGTATGTATGCATGCATGTATGTATGTATGCATGCTTGTATGTAAGTATGCATGTATGTATATATGTATGTATGTATGTGTGTGTGTGTGTATGTATCTATCTATCTATCTATTTCTCTCTTTCTGTGTGTATATAAATATATATATATATATATTTGTGTGTGTGTGTGTGTATGTGTATGTGTGTGTGTGTGTGTGTGTGTGTGTGTGTGTGTGTGTGTGTGTGTGTGTGTGTGTGCAGTTAACTGTCCGTTGAGGTAGGATAAGCAAAAAAAGTACTCCATCCAGAGAGAGATAAATCATTTAATGCAATGTTTATTAAAATAAGAACTACTAAAATATTCCAGCGTGCCCTTCTCTGTGTTTCAACATATATGTATGTATATATATATATATATATATATATATATATATATATATATATATATACACACAAAGAAGAAACTGTTAAATAGTGCAATAGAGTAGTATTGCTTGCCAGTAAAACAAAGCACCATTAGGTTAAAGTATAAAACATTTTTGCCAGTATATATATATATATATATATATATATATATATATATACAGTGAAGCTTTACTATAGTGTCGTATATTTTCAACTGCTATTTCCAATAAATATTGGTGCAATATTATACCACTATCTTATATATATATATATATATATATATATATATATATATATATATATATATGTGTTTGTTTGTGTGTGTAATGTGTGTGTATAAGTTAGCAGTTTGGAAAATAATTATTTGGGTGAATTTATTCGATTAAACCCTTCAAGTACTGCCCCAGCATGGCCACAGTTGAATAACTGACCCAAGCAAAAGAATAAAAGAAGAATCTTTATTCCACTTCCTCTTCTCTATTCCTCCCATTACTTAGTTCATAAACCGGTATTATGGCTATTTTGCCGCGAACAATGCAGAGGCACCATGACACAGAGGAGCAAGTGTGAGCCGATGATTTACGCTTGTTTTTTTCTTCTTTTTTTTTTCTTAGGAATTAAAGAAGTCTTTTAGTTTATCCTTGAGTTATTGGTTTTCCGAATTTAGAGACTGAAGTCGAAACGCTATAAGGAGTATAGAAAATCTTTGTTTCGCAAGACTTGAAATTAATAGGATTTTTCTCATTGCAAATCTAATGGCTTTCATCGCGTTAATCTTCTTATTAGTTCATCGCATGATGAAGTGCTGTAGGCCAAATCCAGAATGGTTTCGTAGTAAAAACTTAAAAGAGTGTGTTTTCTGATACGTAGATCTAATGAGATTGTCTTGACTATTATCACACACGGAATTCACAATTACATTTTAATTACAATGCTTGTGTTTGACACAAACCTTAGCAGTGCTTTCCATTAGCACTCCCCAATTTCGTGTTAGAAATTGGTAGCAAAGGATTCTAACCTTTGGATGAGAGCAACAAAGACGCTAAGGCTCATTGATTATACTATGATGATGCCTTCGATAAGGAGGAGGATGAAGACAGGGAATACACGAAAGGAGACGACAGTGAAAAGCATAATGATGGTGATGATTATGGTGATGTTGATGCCAAGAAGGAAGAGCAATGATGATAAAGACGACAGCGACGACGATGAAAAAGATATTTCAATAGTGGAGGGTAAATTAAACGCGAACACAGAAATATGCGCGATCGTCACATCTTTGATGGTCGTTGCGGAACAAAAACTGCTGTCCCAGTCACTACATATTTATTGCATTTTGTAACCTACGTGCACACACACGCGCGCACGCGCACTTATATAATTACGCATATATTAATGTATATAATGCATATTCACATACATACACAAATGTATGTATAGATATAGATATACATAGGTGTATATATATATATATATATATATATATATATATCGCATATACATGCATACACACACATGCACACACATATATGTATATATATATATATATATATATATATATATATATATATATGTATATATATGCATACATATGTGTATATTAATATACATATATATATATATATATATATATATATATATATATATATATATACACACACAGACACACACACACACACATAAATACGACTCGTGACATAGCTACAGATAGAAAGAGGCAAATGTTGACTGGTCGCTATGTAAGACAAAAATGAATAAAATAAAATAAAGATACCATATAATAAAATAAGAGCATAAATATGTATAATTCAATTGAAAAAGACCTTTTATTTATTTTTCATTTGTTTTCTTGTCTCATTTTGCATCATTTTGAATTTGTCCATTTTGTTTTTCTTTATTTTTATATTTTGCCATCAAGAAAATTGCATCATGATGAATGAAGACGGAAAGTCAATAACTGAAAAGCATCACATTTTTTACTTTCATTTTAGGGTCCAGTGAACACCGAAATATTAGGAAGGACCTTACTCATCAAAACCCTTTTTCTGCTATACACACATTCTAAAACGGAACAGTTAAAATCAAAAACACCAACAAAAACGAACCAAAGGGGATACGTAGATATTTCTCTATTTTTTACGTTTTGTTCGTTGCAGCAGGTTTAATGCATTGTCAGTTATCAGTGGAACATAAAATATATTATCTTATTACAAATAGACATAGCAAATGAATAAATAAATAATTAAATAAGTAAATGAATGAATGCACACGAATAAAAAAAAATGGCGACGATTTCGTTTTCCCGTGTATTTTTTTTATATCATTTCGTTATATATACACATACATATATACATGTGTGTATGCATATTTGTGTATATATATATATATTCATGTATGTATGTATCTATATGCATATTTACCCTCTTTTCTCTTCAGACAAATATGTTATGATTTTCATAGAGTTAAATACTTTGTACGCATGTCTTCAATGTTGTGTACATTTATATAATATCGGTTTGACTTATAAGTTTCTTTTTTGTTTTTTTTTGTTGTTTTTTTGTGATATTCATGCTGACGATGACACTGACATCGATGACGATGGCCATGATGTTGTTGATAAGAATGCCGATGACAACAGCAGCGGCGATGACGAAGGCGACAAAGATGATAATGATAATGTGTTAGTAGTTTTGTGCTTAACAATTCCAACATTACCCCCGTTATCATTCCGTCTTATCAAGGCTATTTAGAATTATCCGTCATCTTGGCCGGCAAATGGGGGGGGACGTATTCTCTGATGAATATCCAAAAGAGATGAAACTTGTTAGGACAATAGAAAACATTTTCTGCCCATAAAATATATAAGCAACTATTTACATTAATTCACATTTCTCATTTAGAAATACCGGGAATACCTACATTAAATTACAAATATCAGATTATCTCAATGACCTTAATTTTGTTAAGAATGATCATAGACAAAAATAAAGGCGCAGGAGTGGCTGTGTGATAAGTAGCTTGCTTCCGAAACACATGGTTCCGAGTTCAGTCCCACTGCGTGGCACCTTGGGCAAGTGCTTTCTGCTATAGCTTCGAGCCGAGTAAAGCCTTGTGAGTGGATTTGCTAGGAGGAAACGAAAAGAATCCCGTCGCATATTTGTGTGCGTGTGTGTCTGTGTTTGTGTGCCTGAGTTTGTCCCGCTAACATCGGTTGACAACTGATGTTTTTGTGTTTACCTAGCTGTGTCTTAGCAGTTCGGCAAAAAGACCGATAGAATAAGTACCAGGCTTACAAAGAATAAATCCTGGGGTCGATTTGCTCAACTGAAGGCGATGCTGCATCATGGCCACAGTCAAATGACTGAAATAAATCAGAGAATTAAAAATAAAAGAATAAACAAGGGAGTTTTACTTAGTCTGTGTATGAAAAATTATATTTTTAAAAGCAAAGAAGGCAGCGAGCAAGCAGAATAGTCAATGCGCCGGACAAAATGCTTAGCGATATTTTTTCCGGCTTTACGTGCTGAATTCAAACCTCGCTGAGGTCAACGTTATATTTTCTCCTTTCGGGGTCGATAAAATAAGGACCATTTGAGTAATGAGCACGATATAATTGACGAGCCTGCTCCCTCAACATTTCAGGCCTTGTGACTACAACAATAATGTTTATTAGCTAAATACCACGTAGATTCTGGCGTGGCACCAAGTATTTATTAGTATGAATCAAGGCGAATCTTGGCAGACAAACGTATTATACTTCGGAACGCAGCATAAAACAAATGAACATTCAAGGTTTTATTACTTCATATCTATTATTCATTTCATTAAACTTCTAACAACTCGGTTAACCGGTTAACTTGTTTGTCTAGCGTATAAGGGACCAAGATCACAAATTCCCCGTCGATGGCGACGCCCAACCATCGCATGATTATTTATTTACAGTTGAGTCCACTGCAGTAATATGAAATCAATTGTTTTACTCAAGAACGCGACGCACCACAGTGTTCGGGTATAGAAACCCAGATATTGCGATCGTAAGTACTGCCCCCTAAACTCCAGGCCCGGGTAGCCTGACGAACGTTAATGAAAACGCAAAAACCAAGGCATTCATTCACAGGTTCGTATGCCTTTGTAACGAATAGTATTTCGCTAATTGTTTAAGGTATTTATGGAATCGTGAATAGGCATAAATACATTTTTGGACATCCGGCATGACTAAGGCGTTAATACCCGTGGAAAGAGAGGATTGCAACAGCACTGAGCTGGTTCGCATTTAAACTGACACGACCGGGGTATGTAAACAGAAGTTTTTTTTTTTTCCTCATGGATACAACGTACCACCCCGTACCAAATTGAACACACTCTTATGACAATACTCTTTACTCTTTACTTTTTTACTTGTTTCAGTCATTTCATTGCGGCCATGCTGGAGCACCGCCTTTAGTCGAGCAAATCGACCCCAGGACTTATTCTTTGTAAGCCTAGTACTTATTCTATCGGTCTCTTTTGTCGAACCGCTAATTTACGGGGACATAAACACACCAGCATCGGTTGTTAAGTGATGGTAGGGGGACAAACACAGACACACACACACACACTATATATATATATATATATATATATATATATATATATATATATATATATATATATATATATATATATATATATATATACAAGAGGCTTCTTTCTGTTTCCGTCTACCAAATCCACTCACAAGGATTTGGTCGGCCCGAGGCTATAGCAGAAGACACCTGCCTAAAGTGCCACGCAGTGGGACTGAACCCAGAACCATGTGGTTGATAAGCAAGCTACTTACCACACAGTCACTCCTGCGTCTATGATCACCAATACCCAAACCACGAGGTCACGCTCTTACCCCATCGTTCTTTATACAGATTTTAGAAATATATTGATTATTTTATTTAGCTGATGGAGCAGATATATTCTTGCCCAACAATTTTCATTGTGAAGATAATGGCATGAATTAAGGTAGAATTTAGCTGCTATTTCTAATAAGGTTGAGCAACTAATTATAGAAGCCATTGTGACTAATGTTCTCGCATCAATTGCTGGTTGATCAGCGACGTAGCGGCGTCATTAGAAGAAAACTGTTGTTTGCGAAATTCCAAAGGAGATATTGTGTCCCCTAAAATTACCATATACTTGAATGAAGATTCCATTTATATTGCAAACCAATCAGTGTAATCCACAGGTTTCCAAAAGCATAAATCAAAATTCCGCTTGTCACAGGTAAAGTATGACTCATATTTTAATGGTTGCTTCATCATTGTATTAATGTTAGAATCGATGTTAACCAAGCAGACAGACAAGAGTGTGGAATGTCTCTTGAATCTATCACACAAATTGGATTGAAGTCATTGCGATACTTAATCAATTAACTTTCGTATCATACGATATTCATCTTTCATAAATTTTCAATGCACTACAAGTGCAATTATCGTTAGCCAGATCTGATCTTTCTAATGCGTAGCAACGGGAAAGGTATCTATTTCAATAGAATAGCACTTGTGACGCTATCAAAGAAGTTTGTCAAAAATATTTTCACATGCCAAACGCCATTTTGTCAGTGGTGATCTTAAACATAGTCATGTATATATGTTTGAACGTATATACATGTGTATTAATGCATGCATGTTGCTATGCACAAGGGAATGTAGCTAGGTAGGCTGGTAAGTAGGTTGGTAGGCTGGTTGGTAAGTACATTTGTAGAATACTGTTTCATTTCTTCACAGAATTCAAAGACTGGCACTAAACAAAGTGAAAAGGCTTCACTGTATGAAGAAAGTTGCAGAATATGCAGCTATTATCTACTGCACTTTCCTACCTACCTACCAGCCCAGATATATACATACTCATACAGAGGTATGTATGTATATATAGATAAGTATGTATGTATGACTGCATGCATATATGCATGTTTGTGTGTATATCTATCTATCTACATATATATATATATGTATGTATATGTGTTTGTAAATATACGTGCATGTATACATACAAGGTGTTATATATATATATATATGTATATATATACATATATATATATATATATATATATATATATATATATGGTATTTGTCTATACACACACATACATGTGAATGTATATATATATATATATATATATATATATATATATATATATATATATATATAAATATATATATATATAAATATATATATACGTGTATATATATACATACATGGTTGTATCAAAGAATTCCCTGGCTAGTTGTGTTAAATGAAAAATAACATATTTACCTAGGTTTAACATCATCTCCTTCGAAATAGTCACCTTGCACAGAAATACACCAGTCTTAGCCTTCCTGTCACATTTCGAACCCGACTCGGAAGTAATTTTCCATAAGCGCATCGATGTGCTCAGGATCTCGACAGCGGCGAGCTTTGAGCTGCGTTTTCATCTTGGAGAAGAGGTGGAAGTCCGCCGCAAGTGCTAAATCTGGCGAATAGGGCGGGTGCAGAAGCGGTATCACGTTGCTTTAGGCGAGAAAATCACGAGTGGGGAAAGCTCGGTGACAGAGTGCACTGTTGTCGGGAAGAATCTAATTCATCGCACTCCATACATCTGGTTGCTTTCGTTGAATGTCCTCCCTCAAATAACTCGAAACGTTGCAGTAGAACTGACGATTACGGTCTGGCTCTGGGAGACCAATTCTTCATGGACAAAACCGTCGATGACGAAAAAATTAATAAGCATGCTCTTGATTAAACCGCGGCTCTGTTGTGCGTTCGTATGTCATTGAGATAAAAGGCACTTTCAATGTGACGACAGCTAGTTCGCCTCAGGGTCGTTCGCGTAGACCCAACTCTCGTTGCCGCCGATGATGATCTTGGCAGACTTCGACGTGATGTTGTTTCTGCTCACTAGTCAGCAAGCGGGCGACAGACTTGGCAGAAGCACGCCGCATATTCAATTCAGACACGGACACATAACACAGATCAACAATATAAACAACGTCATTAATTGTCCTCCGACGATCCTCATGTACCAGGTAATTAAATTTCTTCACATTCCCGGGAGTGACGCTTCTGGCAGGTTTTCCAGATCGCTCATCATCTACCAAGGACGTTGTTCCGCTTTTGAAGCGCCCTTGCCACTCGAAATATCACGAATGCCTCATTGCCTCGTCAGCGTAAGCTTGCAGAAGCATGCTCAATGTCTCTGTAGCAGACTTTTCATGTTTAACGCAAAATTTCACGTCGGCCTTTCGTTCCACCTTCCTGTCCATGAAAAGGAAATCACAGACTACAGCATATCCGTGATCACAAAAACATAAATTTCACAAATTGCGAAGAAAAGACATCGATTTCACTTGGCACACTGCTTGATGAAGGTTACTGCTATCTCTCGTTACGCATACAACCGTATACTGCCTCTTCTGGCGCCTTACAGAACTAGTCTGGGAAGGTTTTGCTACCACCTCCTACATACTCATACACGTACGCAGACACGCACACGTACACATCCACACATAGAGAGAGAGATCATTTAATGAAATAAAATTTAAATGTGAGCTACGTGTAGTTCAGTAATCGGATGATTTTATTTAGCATGCTGAGTATTAACCTGCAATATTTCAGGATCAAAATGAAACACAGCAGCACTTCGAGAAAAATCGTTTAAATATATCGCTTTTCCATAATCGTGGGGGCCCTCTGAGTGGCAATTAGCGATGTTTTGGCTACCACTCATGTTTGTAAACTCTGTGACGTGTCCGGCAGAGCGAAACGTGGGATTTCAGTATTCTGAGATCACGTCGTTGCTGACTCCATTCTTTTGTTGAATTAGCCCCGTTCGGATGTTTTCTAACAATATGTTTCATCTTGGATCTTTCAATGTACCTTAGAGTCATAGCTAATCGATGGTTTTGCTTCGTGAATATAGCCAGGAATGTAATGAGTATGCCCCGGAACTGGCCAACGTTTCTTCAAATTTGAGACATGGCTGAAATGTTGACATCAGAGTAAAATCCACTGCTGCCATCTTCTAAAGTTTCAATTAATATCAATCCGTGGTGTTAAAGCGGCGCAGATTTCTTCACTATTTCTCTGTCGATATGTTTATTAACCAGCACAACAAGTAATATTTGCGTTCTTGCGTTCTATACATGCATGTATGTATGATTTTTCATACAGTTCGTGTGCATGTATGTATGTATGTATGTATGCATGTATATATATATATATATATATATATATATATATATATATATATATATATATATATATATATATATATATACTATGCATGCATGTAAGTATGTATGTAGGTCTTTAGGGATGATAGAATGAAGACATGTATATCCTTCACTTTGGAAATGCCTTATGACAATGAGTGAAATGAAGGTAGGATCTAATGAAGAACTTATTTAATTAATCACCCGAGGAGGTGCATTTTACACCCTATGTGTACAATAATGATTACACGTCTCACCAATGTACTACAGGTGTAAAGACGTATCGAAACAATTGTAGTAAGTGATTTTAAATAAGCAATGTCATCAATTCCACTTTCTATCTTTTATTTATACATGTATATTTATATATGTATGTATGGGCGGATGGCTGGATAGATAGATGGATCGATCGATCGACGGAGGGATGTATACATGAACATACGTATGTGCTATGGAATTTTTGTTTGTTTTTTCGTAAACAGATAAATGGCTAATGCAGTAAAAGAATTCGCTTAATTACTTTCAGAAATAATAATATTATCGAGTCAAGAGTGTGTAACAAGAGATACACGCACTCTTATATTCGTATGAAATAATTTAATATAGAGAAGGAGAATTTCTTTGCCTGGCCTTTCAGTATATATTTTGCTAACGTTTCGGTTTTAAGTCAATGTTTTAACAAAGTTGCAAATGATGCTTTAACAGCATGTCTACTGTGTATCGTATACTTCGATACTTAATTCTGTGTCGTATAAATAATGACATCTTATGTTACAAGTACAGCCAAATATGATTTTAATTGCTGATATTTTATAACTCCATAAACTCTAATATAAGGTTTCGAAATGCGAACGAAATTATGCAGACATCACTGATACGATCATATACCAGTTTACAACTACATACACAAACACACACGCACACATACACACACACACACACACAAATATATATATATGTACTTGCGTATATACATACATAAATATATATATGTGTGTATGTATATTATACATCATGTACATGTATATATATACATACGCGCGCGCACACACATATATACACGCATACAGACTCTCTCTCTCGCTCTCTCTCAGACACACACACATGTATCTACAGATACATGCGAGGAAATAGAATTCGTCTCTTATGCAATATCTTTCAACCAGGATATTAATTTTCCTCCTCTTGCAAAATAACTTGAAATATCTATTATACACACACACACACACACACACATACACACACACACGCACACACACACGTGCACACACACACGCGCGCGCGCACACACACACACGCGTGCACACACACACACACACATACACACACACATATGTATCTGTGTGTGCGTAGGGTGTTCGAGCAGAGTTTGGTGATATTTTACGTCTCTAATTTTCAGAAAAAAACTTGATGAATTTGTGAACAGTGAAAGGTGTTGGTGAGTATAAAGACGATAGTTGTACTTGAGAAACATTCCGTTGATATAGAAGGCTAGAAGCTATCTGAATATTGGGAAAGAGTTACGTGTAGTATGATGATTTTTCACCGTGTATCAGAATGGGTATATCATGATTTCTGTTCAATGCTCTCTGAAAGCTGTAAAGGTTGTAAAACATGGCATATGCCTCATTAAAAGGCAATCGCAAATTTTGATAGATAATTTTTTTTTGACTTAAAGCAAAATTGTCCGACATTCAAAATGAAGGCCTCCGCTCGAAACATCGGCTTTGTTTTCCTACCAAAATATACTGTATTTAAACATTTATAAGTCACCCTCATTAATTTAATGCTAAATCTTGGTATAATTTGTATCCCTATTTAGATTTAACTGTCTGCAGTGCGTAAGTCTCACATCACATTTTTTTCAGCTAAAATAAAGTACAGCATAGTGCGCATTATTCACAAGTTATTACGGTAATTGTTCAATATTTACCGGAGTACGATCAGGTAGAGTTTATCTAAGATCATAGGCAAACCTGTTGTAATACTCATATCGGTTTAAAATTTTGACACGAAGCCTGCAAGTTCGGAGGACGACTTGAGGTGGTTATATCGACCCCAGTGTTCAACTGGTACATATTTTATTGATCCCAAAGTGTTGAAATGCAAACTTTATCTCACCGGGAATTGAATTCAGAATGTAAAGCTTAGCATTTTACCCAATGTGCTAACGATTCTGTCAGCTCACTGTCGTCATTGCAATCATCCTATCGCCTTTAAAATTACTACCTGATTTCATTTAGCTGCTATTTCTCTAAGGTCATGCCAAAATATCTAGACCCAACCTGGGGCTCACATTATCATTCATTTTAACAAATGACAAGATATCTTTGAACTACAGAGCATTCAAATTTTACCTACGCTGTTACGGTCTTATGATATCTGCCTACGCTGTTACGGTAGATGTCTTTCCAAGACAAAATTATGATTATTGGCTATGATAAAATTAGGAAAACGAAAGGACACTTGCTGCAAAATGGGAATTGGACACTCTGGCATGAATATGAATGCGGACTACAATTAATATTCGCCTATACATTACTATGATATAAAAACAACTTTACGAGTTCTTAAGGCTGCATCTATAATAACGGAATTGCTGTATCCCATTATCACATGCCAGAGTACGACAAACCGATATTACGCGGATACTGTTGAGATATCTCGTTCTATTCCCTCATCTATTAACGAATACTTGTCTGTATATATATATATATATATATATATATATATATATATATATATATATATACATGGGAATATATGCACATATATATATATATATAAATATATATATATATATATATATACATGGGAATATATGCACATATATATATATATATATATATATATATATATATATATATATATATATATATGTATATATATATATATATATATATATATATATAATTTACCATACATATAAACATATAAATATATATTTATATGTATGTATATTTGTATATTAACATATAAGTATATATATATATATACATATATATATATATATATACATATAAATAAGCATACGTACATACATATATATAGATAGAAAAAAGAAAGAGAGAGAGGAAAGAGACGAGAATGATGGAGAGAGACATATATGATGCTATTATGAGAAAGAGAGATATAACGAAATCGACTCTGATACTTAAAATGTGTGCATGCCACTATACTAATAACATACACACACACACATATATATTGTGTGTGTGTGAATATATATATATATATATATATATAAATAAATAAATACATACATATGTGTGTGTATGTGCGTATGTGTGTATGTGCCTACATATACAAATATATTTGTAGATATATATATATATATATATATATATATATATATATAATATGTTCGTGTGTGTATGTATATACACTCAAAATTTATATACATTTAGGCATCTATACTCACATCACGGAGGCACATACATTTACAAGACATATGACAGAAATGTAAGGGAGGAAAAGAGAGAAAAAGTGGCAGAATTAAAGGGAAGGATATGTGTAGAAATGAAAGTAAGAAGGGATTAAAGTAAAAAAGCGAAGCACGTCAAAAAATTAAATTCATGATCGTAAAATCTTTCACAGAATGTCTAGAATATGAAATTATTGTCATATATGTTAAAACGTTAAAGCATAATAACATACACAAACCATTCATACATACATACATACATACGTACATACATACATATATAAATATATAGAGATATAATTTTTAGGCAGATATATATATATATATATATATATATATATATATATATATATATACTTCATGTACGGGCGATTATGTGTGTTTGTGTATATTTTACTTTTTTTCTTTTTTTTTTTATTTATGTGTTTCAGCCAAGTGGCTGCGGTCATGCTGGTGCACCACCGTGATTTTCACGTTCCTTGCATGGCTCTTCTCCCCCACCTGACATGGTCCAATCAAGAGTTTTGATGGCACATCTGGTGTATAAGAGAATTTGACATAGCTGCCCTAAACTGCGTCTCATTACTAGCCATTGGTTCGTCTGGTATCGTGGAGAGGAAAGCGTCAAGTTTTGTCTTGAAGACCTCCGCATCCATGTCTTGCATGTCTCTCAAATGTTTTATATAAATATATGAATATATATATATATATATATATATATATATATATATAAACAAGCATACATATATATGTGTGTGTGCGTTAATAGATAGACAGATAGATAGATAGATAGATAGAGATGTATATATGTACGTATAAATATAATATATACATACGTACATATACATATAGATACATATATACATATATATATATACATACATATATATAAGTATATATATATATATATATATATATACATATATACACATACATACATATACTTACATAAGTGTTCACTTATATCTTAACGTTGTTATATGTACTCAAACAGAAACTAAATGAGATGTAAAAAGAAAGAGGTATAAAGAAGACTACTTATTTTGTGAATGGAATATATAAAAAGGGAAACCTATGCATTCATTACAATTGTTGTTGCCGTTGCTATTTCTATTATTATTATTATTATTATTATTATTATTATTATTATTGTAGCTTATGGTTAAAAATATAGAGACAGTATGATGAGTCAAATCCACTTCGTGTTCGCTTTATGTCTCCTCTGAGATTAAGGTTGTAAATTGACTTGCATATTATTCGAAGAGACTGAGTTTATTATTAATTTATTCAGCATCGGTCTGAAGATTTGTCCCTGATAAATAGATTTCCACATGATATATTTTCTGCTGCTGAGCTAATCTTTTTCCTGACACTTAGAAGAAATATTTAGTTTGATAACATTTTTTTGGTTCCCCCCCACAATACTTCTTAATTGCCTGTGTATTGTAAGTTCTGTTTAGTTTAACATACAAGCGAATGAAATTATTGTTATAGCTGAGAAAATTTATATTAGTATCTCTCTATCTATCTATCTATCCGTCTGCCTGTCACCTTGCCTGGCTTTCTCTCTATCTGAGTGTCTGTGTCTTTACCTATCTATATTCATAACGATAAATATACTCATATTTACTCATCTACTTGTTTCGCTGTGTGTACACAAAACCGCGCACGATCACACTGAGATACTTTATATACATACATGTATGCATATACGGGTGCCTGTGTCATTAGTCAATTTTATTTCAAGATTTCTCGTCAATAGAGAAAGAGCTGGTTTCTAACCTAGATCTAAGGTTCCTTCATTGGAAATTCAACCACGTCAACAGAGTATTTTTATATGTATATATGTATATGTGCAGGTTTTATGCTTTGGTTTATGTATGTATTATCATGCATATAGCTGCATTGCTGGACATGATGTATGTATATATTTAAAAGAAAAAACGCCGCACCTAGAACCTGCCGTGAGTCGGACCTACTTTTTAACCTCTTTGTTACCATATTTTTTTTAGATGGTCTGTGTTTCATTCAATTAATTTTAAATATAAGAAAGAATTTTATAAAATAGCTTAGTTATCATTAAGCTAGTGTCAGGAACATAAATTGTGACTAAGGCTTGTTGAAAGATTTTAATTCAGAACTTTTGAAAACAAAACATTTGTACTTCAGAGCCAGAGGCGGCTTCAGGTGAGTTGGTATCACAGGGATTAAACTGAATGTGGTACCTATATGTCTCCAGTAACCTACGAACACTTGATATCTCCACTGTTGTTTGACCTCGCTGCGAACCCTTTATTCGATGTCTGTGTGAGCAGCATATTTTAATATACGTCGAGAGGAAAATCAACGTTTGAAACCTAGAGTCGTAAAATTATCATGTTTATGAAGGTCTGTATTTGGTGATAAGAATGATTTAAAAGATTTAAAAACTATTTATTTCAGCGTGTATACTTATGAATGTAGTTAAACATCGACTGATTATAAAATCAGTATTCATTAAATTACTTTTCATTTCCAAAATTTAATAGCGACAAAAGCACTATTATTTATGTTTTCAATAATCCGACAGGCTATTTGTGAAACCAGTGTCTAATTAGATAGATACTGTGGTTCTATGTAAATTTTGACGGATGGATTGCTGTTACCTCTACCTTCGGGTGACAACCATTGATAGTGCTAAGGAAGTACGAAATCACCTGATCTGGTAGCCCCGACGGCGATAGTGAACGACTATCTCTCGCTGGCGATACAGAGACGAGTGTTTATATGCATAACAAAACCATGAGAAATTCTCTCGTGGCAATTATCACAGTATTGAGTGTTCTAACACAACATCCACTTTTAAGTGACGAAAAATAATACATTTTGGTATTAATACTGATTCTGTCACTATTAATTAAAAATAACTTGATTTATTTTTATGAACACCTGCCTGAAACTGATGAACGTTCTGGTTCGACCACCGCTGATATCGCGAAGCCATGGGATCATAAGCATAAACAGACATTACGTAAAGAGACTTAAAACGTTCAGAGACCTTAGAATTTACCACAATAACACGTTAACCTCCATCTCAAATTAAACTGCTATGATGCATTTAAGCACACGACTAACAGAAACAATATTCGATATAATAATTTCTACTACACTTTATTACGCTCCATATTTCTCTGCATATCGCGTAAGTTTTCTGCGCTGTTTTTCGTAGATATACAAGGTGTTTCAATGACTTTATACACATTTTAACAGCTGGTAACATTTGATTTTTTCTATTTCTTTAGTTTTAACCATTGGCAGAAAGTTTAGTGCACAGGGCGAAATGTTCAGCGGTATTTCATCTGTCTTTACGTTCTGAGTTCAAATTCCACCGAAAGTGATTTTTGGTTTTCATCCTTTCGGGGTCGATAAATTAAGTACCAGTTGCGTACTGTGGTCGATCGAGTCGACTGGCCCTCTCTCCCAAAATTTCGGGCTTTGTACCTAGATTAGAAAAGAATATGGTTTCACTGAGGCCATATTATAAAAACAATAAACTGGCACTCTGTCGGTTACGCGACGATTGCACCAGTTAGTGTGATCAACGGAAAAAAAACAGCGTGTTAAATTAACGCGGAAGTGGCAGAGTACACCTCAGACACAAATTTTCCTAACGTAGTTCTCAGGGAGATTCAGTATGATACACGATGTGAGAAGGCTGGCCTTTTAAATTACAGGTACAACTCGTAATTGCCTGCTGAGTTAAACAAAGTGTCTAGCTCATGGATAAAACGCGCTGGCGGGAATCGAAATCACTAAGCCGCGTGTCTTCATATCAGTGAATGAGAATTGACTCCGAAGGCAACACCGTAAAAATAAAAATAACAAATAGATAAAGCGACCTCATATTGTCGCCTTCGACACCTCGATGTCAGTTATGCTATATTAAGCTGTAACTAATTTTAATGATGAAATGACGCCCTAGTAACTCTGTAAGCCGTGACCGAATCAACTTCCTCATGGGTATTGCGTATCTCGAATTAAATTATTCAATATATCCCTCTGACATTTTCAACATGTTAAAATATGATTTGAGAAAGATTTCGTGGCTAGACCTAGCAGGTCGAGCCTACACAGCACCTCAAAATATGTTATAGGAACTTGGCAACAATTGCAATGATGGTGTTACGCCCTGGTAACTCAGACAGTTTGTATATTTATTTCATACGTATAGAAATTTATACTTTCACTTCTATCATACCGTTACTTATGCACACGGAAGAACAGCAGCTATGGCTAATATCCATTTAAATTCCTATTTAATAAACAGCGAGGCTCCAATATCGATGCAGTTAATTTACCTCAACGTATACACGTCCCCAAACACTGAATATGATCGCAAATATTTGCTTATGTAACAAATATGATCCATCCACTTGTTAATGTAAATTTCATCTAACGATGTGTTACGTTTAAGTATAAACTTACTTGTTATGCAATGTGAATATATTTGACAGAAATGTAATTTTCTCATGTGTGTGCGTCTCTCTCTCTCTATCTATCTATCTATCTCTCTCTCTATATATATATATATCTATCTATCTATCTATCTCTCTCTCTCTCTCTATATATATATCTATCTATCTATCTCTCTCTCTCTATATCTATCTATCTATCTATCTCTCTCTCTCTCTCTATATCTATCTATCTATCTATCTCTCTCTCTCTCTCTATATCTATCTATCTATCTATCTCTCTCTCTCTCTCTCTATATATATATATATATATATATATGTATATATATATGTATATATATATATGTATGTATATATATACATGGTTTAAATTCGTTTCATAGAAGAAAAGAAAATGGAAATTAGGAAGTTAACAATTGTTCACTATTAGCAGCAAATTGGTCATCTTTACTCACAGCCGTTTCAATAAACATTAAATTTACATCTATGTGACATGAGCACAATATCATCAGAGGAAAAAAGCTACATACACATATACGGAAACAAATCTAATTTCACCACACATGCCACCCTCTCTTTTACCATTACCGTTCTTTTCTCCTCCCTACCAAATACATATAGAACTGCCAATTCGACCTTCTCGCCAGTGAAAATTGATAAACAACTTTCAGCTATACATACGTTGCTTCCAAATTTAATGCCATATTGTCTGAGGAAATGAATACATGAGCCATGAGCCACCCGATGACCATGGATAGTACAGACTCTAGCGTAATCATCCCAGTAAAAAGGACTAAGATCGTAAGAAACAAGTGAAATGTGGACACGTGTAGGGATTTATTAAAATATCTATAAAACCCATCCTTGAAATTTTATTATTACTATATTTATCCTACATTATATCTTTCTTTATTGCCCACAGGAGGCTAAGCATACAAGGACAGGCAAAGGAATTAAGTCGATTAGATCGACCCCAGTACGCAACTGATACTTAATTTGTCGACCCCGAAAGGATGAAAGGCAAAGTCAACCTCAGTGGAATTCTAACTCAAAACGTAAAGACAGACGAAATACCGCTAAGCATTTCACCCGGCGTGTTAACGTTTCTGCCAGCTCATTGCCTTATTTGATCTTATATTACATCAGCACAACTTAGTACAACCCTACAAAATTGTTATTGCTAGTTGGTATTATTAGGAAATGCACGGCATATATATTTGTTCTTCACTCGTTTATTACTGTTCTTATTCTAACTCATGTCCATTGTCGGGAAATCTTTCGTCACACATTGGTAACCTCTTCACCGAAACGTGACCAAGTAATCAACCATACTATCGGGTGCGTTATACATCGCTGGTGATAGTGTGCTTTGCATCGTTTAAACTATTTGAATGATACTACCCCGCAGGCTGAGCGTGCAGGCCAACCTTCACCACGATCCCAATGCGTGTTTCACCGTAAGGTCACCCCTTTACAACTGTGTGAACTGGTTCAACGGGAGAGGAATTATTGAATCAAAATTATTAAATCAAAAGCACAACGTACAACCGGTTTGGCAATCAACACCACAATCGCACGATTCTAAGTGCAATGCGCCGAAATACTAGGCCACGTGCTTTCACTCAAATACACACACACACAAAAAAAAACATCCACATAATATGGATGTGTATCTGTGCATAAGCCAGTACGTGTGTACATTGATCAAATATAACAAGCCATAGATTGCCACATAAATTTTACAATATTGAATTGCAAAACATATTACCAATAGTAAATTTTGCAAATTTGTGAATATTTAGGCGAGAGAATTACATAGACTATCTCTAAAATGCCATCACTGAATATATTCTTTTTTGTCTCATTTCCATAATATGAGATATTGAATTATAAAACGTATTTACTGTTATTGAATTATTATCTTTGATTTTACAATACCATGTAACTAAATACTACGTCTATGAAGTGTCATTGCTTGCTTCTTATAAAATCATATATGAATGACTGTACTCACACATACAGAATATTGGTATCAAGCTTTTGTACAAGGCTAGGAATTTCGGATGAGGTTATAAGTTGATTACATCTACTATCGTGTACAACAGGTATTTAATTTCTCGACCCCCGAAGGGGTTAAAGGAAAAGTCAACCGCGACGGAATTTGAACGCCGAAAGTAAAAACAGAGAAAATACGGCAATGTATTTTCCTCGGTGTGCTAACGATTCTGCCAGCTCACCGCTTTACACACACATTAGAAGATCTGCTGAAAAATTCATATGCTTCCTAAAATACTCCCATGAAATGTAACCAAATGTGGA
>NC_142934.1:86237951-86295451 GCF_046866305.1 Octopus bimaculoides | reverse complement strand
CCGTTACCTTGTATAACTGTCAGTTTATCAATCTATCTTTCTCTTATTGATTTCCAACCTTCTAAATATTGAAAGATCTTTCGAGCACAAAATTTGAATAGAATTTGCAACCTGTTGTAGGAATGTTTCAACTATATCACATATAAGATATTTCTAAAATTTTGTTCCCTGTAAAAATACAACAGTTCCTCCAACCTGTTCACGTTGTCGACGACCATTATGAAAAATGTTTTATCGCCGAAGGATTTCTAATGTTGAAGTGGAGAACCAGCACATGTGTTCCGGACAATCGATACCGGTTGTATGTTTTGCGGGAGTGATCATTTCATGTCTGCAAATCCAAGAAAACCGTTCGATCCGTACCAACTGTTCGTGATTAAAAGAATTTCACGTACTTGGTATGATGTGGTTTCCTTCTGATGAGAAAAGAATTCGACCAAAACAAACAGTCCAACAGAGAAAATAAGAGTCGTTTCTATGCAGGTTCTACCAATGTCTCCATATTAGTGCACACTTATTTTCCACGAAATATTCTAGTTTTGAGAGTGATGTGTAACGAAGGTCATACCATGCCAGCTCTGATATTTCGCTAGATTCATGGGATTAAAGCTAATGAATACTTTGAGATAAGCCTAGCATGGGTGAAGTAAGCAGTGGAAAGCCATTATTTATTCAACAAGTCTCAGTACCTCCTCGATAACCCAGGTGACCCATGAAGAGAGATGTTAGATAAAATTTACAATCATGAAACACCAAACTTGTGGTCTCCAACGACACTAGATTTAAAATCAAGTGGACAATGTTTGGAGCGTTGTTGAAAGAGAAACTTATCGACATTCTAGCAATGATACAGCTTCTCTGAAACTCGCTATTGTCCAGGTGATGTTAGAAATTGATAAGAAATAATTTAGTGCTGGCGTGTCAACAATTTCGGTCCTGTAATGAAGCATTGAAACTGAAATCAGATTCATAGCAAAAATTTCATTAGATAGGTCATCTAAAACGTGTACAAATTTTATCCAAACACATCTTGTTTTTGCTATTTTAGAACTGTTTAAAAATAGAAATATATCGGTAATTAAGTAGCTCCCATAATATCTCTTCCACACTCTGTGTGTGCGTGCGTGTGCGTGCGTGCGTGCGTGCGTGCGTGCGTGCGTGCGCGCGTATCTGTCTATATATATAAACTAAATCTCCTGTGCATTCACATTTCGAGTCCCAGGACTCATAAGTTTGGTTTAACAGTTTCAAGGCTTATAAGTGACTGAGACGACTAAAATCCCCTGACCAGGACGCTAGTGCTTCCCAGGGTTACTCATTTACAGATGAGTGAACTGCAATAACGAACTGTGAAATATGTTTTGTGCAAGAGCAAAACGCAATGTCTGGTCTGAGTATGACAACCACGATCTTTTTTGCAACAATCTAAACACAAGGCCACACGCCTTCAAGTGTGTGCCTGTGTGTGTATAAATTAATTAAATGTCAACTCATTGATCAGCTATACATATTTAAAGGCGGTCGTTTCCATCAATCCATCTTTTATATTGATCCACTGTCCTACTTCAGCTGTTTCATCAATACTTAGAGAAGCAGATATTGCTTCGTGTCAGTATGTTTTCTCATATACCTTCATCTCTGTAAGATCGATAGTTGACTTGCCATATTTAACTGTCTAACAATGAAAGTAGTATTTTTCTTTTCTGGTTTGTGTTCCATAAAATTATAATTTCGATTGACTCGACGTTATGTGACGTAAAATCCAAGGTTAACGGAAACTTGCCCATGGAAAGATCAATATAAAGAATTTCAAACGTTTTTTTCTAGCGATTCCTAACCATTCCTGACACTTTGCAAGTTTCAAATACATTGTAAATATTGTTATACATATTAAAAACAACAATAAATTAAAACTATATTAAGATTACATAAAGTGAAGTTAATTTTTCACACTGATATCTAGAATATATGGCAGTGTGATAAGACGCTGGCAGAAACGTTAGCGCGCCGGGCGAAATGCTTAGCGGTATTTCGTCTGCCGTTACGTTCTGATTTCAAATTCCGCCGAGGTCAACTTTGCCTTTCATCCTTTCGGGGTCGATAAATTAAGTACCATTTACGCACTGGGGTCGTTATAATCGACTTAATCAATTTGTCTGTCCTTGTTTGTCCCATCTGTGCATAGCCCATTGCGGGCAGTAGACAAATAAGAAGCTTGTTTCCCAACCACATGGTCCCATATGTATATACTCTTTTACTTGTTTCAATCATATGACGGTGGTCATGCTGGAATCTACACGTGATGTTAGCTATCAACCGTTTTTCTGATCGGGATTATCTTCTCACACCGAAAAGAAATTTAAAAAAATCTTTGAAATGTATCTTTTTGACATACTTCCACTTAGAATGGTGATTCTTTCATAAGCTTATAGTTACTTGCTCATTTAAACGTCCTCGCGTTTCAATTTCTGAAAGAAAATAATAAAAAGTAATTTTTTCGCATTAAATCTAGGAATGAAAAACATGTAAGACCGAAAGTGATTACAGGCGATTAAATCAACATTAATTGCAGAAATATAATAGTGTTGAGGAGAGGTTTGGAGTTGTGTTTTCTTAGAAAGAATAAGCAAAACTGAGAGAAGACGATGAACAAGGGAATTAGAAGGAACCCATTTTGTTAGATTAAATGACGAAAATAATAATCATGATGATACATCGACGTTAAGTACGACGAAAGAAGATTTTTTGAGATATTTGACAGGAAATTTGGGTAGCAAACTTCTTACTACACAGACGCAAGTCATATGATACGCCAAAAAATTAATTTTCATTGTAGTTGATAATTTGAAAATTTTGACTTTGTTGAAATGCCATGACGATTGTAGAAGAGCGCACGTTATTGCTCTTTTGTTCCTCTACTCTCATTCTTGGAGAGATCGATGGAAGTTATTTACATTATAATAAACGTCACAATTCCTGCAATATTCTTTTCGGAATCACCCAGTTTATCTCTAAACAATTGTGCATTCTTTTGAAAGGATCATATATATATATGAAACAAGATATGAATGTACATTATTTACATTATTTACATTTGATGGATGTTTGTCCTCATCTTGTTTGTTGTTAGCACAACGTTTCGGCTGATATACCCTACGCCATATGCCACGGGCATATGGCGTAGTGGTTAAGAGCGCGAGCTACTAACCCCAAAATCCGAGTTCGATTCCAGGCAGTGATCTGAATAATAATAATAATAATAATGATAATAATAATAACATCGAAAACTACCTTGGGAATGAGAACCCAGGTTCGAAATTTCCTTCAGACACTTGATGAAGCTGGAGGGTATACAAGCCAAAACATTGTGGTAACAACAAACAACATGAGGAAAATATCCGTCAAATGTAAATAATGTAAATAATGTACATAATTCTTCATCTTTCAAATATACAACTGTAACATATGGATATATTCGTATTCTGTGACTCTTTTTTTTCTCTAAGAAAGCCATTTTCATTTGTTTGTTTTCATTACCAAATTAACTTCGTTCCACTTGTACTCCAGACAAAGAAAATTCTAGTTAATGTTAGCAGAGAAAACATTATATATCTGGGATCTAAGAATACCCAAGAACTCTTTAATTCAACAAACAAATTTAATTAACATTTAATCTCATTTTTTTTAAAGTAGATGAAAATAGAGTGGATGTGACAAGTCCTCTTTTTATCAGGCGTCAGTAACTGAAATGCTATTTATAGGTGCAAGTATGGCAATGTTGGTAACAAGCACGCTTTGCAACAATGTGGTTTTGAGTTCAGTCCAGCTATGCCACACCTTGTATGTATATGTGCCAGTTTTTTCGTGTGTCATTTTTTCCCACAGTCCGCATGGAAACCGGTGTTGATTTGTTTATGTCCCTATAACTTCATAACAAAAAGAAATCACACTTCAAATTAAGTACTCGAGACCATTTGTTCCCCTACATAGCTCAGGAGTTGCTCCAGTATGGTCGCAGTCGATTAATTGAGACTAGGAAACGTTAAGTGAATTGTAGCGTAAGCAAAGTTAAATGGAGTGTTTCGGCCTAGAACACGACGTACGGTCCAACTGGGAATCGAAACACTGTTCGCGATCATGAGCATAACGCACACACACACACACACATTTCTACAGAGTAAGAGAGAGAGAGAGAGAGAGAGAGAGAGAGAGAGAGAGAGAGAGAGAGCGAGAGAGAGAGAGAGAGAGAGGTGGAGGGGGGAGAAAATGATCGAGAAATGGATTGCGATAAAGAGAAAACTAGCAAAAAGGGAAGGGAAAAACGAAGTGATGGTAAATCTTTTGAAAAAGATCAGGAAAAGGATTGGAAGAGTAAAAGACGGAGATTCACCAATGAATCTAAAATGAGAGATACAAACAAAGCAACGTGAAGAAAAGAGGGACAACGTACACGCATCCACACACACACACACTGGCGGACGCGCAAATTCACACACACACTCACATACACATACAGACATACATATACAGAAACAATTTATCAAACGTAAGTGATTGCAGCGTACATGAACGCAGTTGTACTTGACCGTTATTTGAACTCACTTCAATTAAATTATTTGACTTCTCACTTTAATAAAAATCATTTGATGAAATAATGATATAGGGAATATTCTAGAGACGTGCAAGAATCGATAGAGGTATTAAGGGTCAGAGAGAGAGAGGGAGAGACAAGCTTGGAATCGGGCAAATCTTTCAAGAAGGAGCAGGAAGTAGGTTAGGATAGGGAAAAGTGAGAGCTTCGGCACTGTGGGTGAAGCGTATAGCAGGTGACACTTCTACACGTACGGTGAAGAAGGAAAGACATGCAATACAAACGCACACAAGCATTTATTCAAATGTACAGATAATACCAAAACAAACGAACAACTACGCATGCGCACATACATACACAATCATGGCAATTAATGCACGGAAGCATTGCTTTCACAGCAAAAAAAAAAAATAATAATAAATAAAGAAAACAGAAAAAAATACTGAGAAAATTCGAAATAAAAACAGCTATATTTCAGTAAGAAATATAACATGACTCATTCTGAAAAGACAAAACCAATCTCAGATGGGTAATAGAATAATTATTAGATATGTCTTTCTACTATAAGCACAAGGACTCAAATTTGTGGGGAGGGTACTAGTCGATCACATCGACCCCAGTGTTTCACTGGTACTAATTTAATCGACCCCGGAAGGATGAAAAGTAAAGCCAACCTCGGCATAATTTGAATTCAGAACGTAACAGCATTTCGCCCGGCGTCTTAAATATTCTGCCAGCTTGCCGTTTTATAATTGTTAGTACTGTCCTTTCTACTGGAAGGACAAGAACTCAAAGCTGGGATAAGGTCGATTACATCGACCTCACTTGTGTTACTGGTACTAATTTAATCTACCCCGAAAGGATGAAAAGCAAAGTCGACCACGACGGAATTTGAACTCAGAATGTAGCGGCAGCCGAAATACCGCAAAGCATTTCGCCTGGCATGCTAACGATTCTTTTCTAATCTAGACACAAGGCCCGAAATTTTGGGGGATGGTGCAATTTGATTAGATCAATCCCATTACGCAACTGGTACTTAATTTATCGACCCCGAAAGGATGAAAGACAAAGTCGACCTCAGCGGAATTTGAACTCAGAGCCTCAAGGCAGACGAAATACTGCTAAGCATTTCGCCAGGCGTTCTAACGTTTCTTATTTCTTTATTGCCCACAAGGGGCTAAACATAGAGCGGACAATCAAAGACAAAGGGATTATATCGATTAGGTCGACCCTAGTGCGTAACTTGTATTTAATTTATCGACCCCGAAGGATGAAAGGCAAAGTCAACCTTGGCGGAATTTTAACTCGGAGCATAAAGACAGACGAAATACCATTAAGCATTTCACCTGGCGTGCTAACGTTTCTGCCAGCTCGCCGTCTGAGAATTATTAGTAATATCTGTTTCTAACTTTGGCATTTTGCCAGAAATTTAAGAAGTTGGGTAAGTCGATGTTAGCGACCCCAGTGTTCAACTAATACACGTTTTCGACCCTGAAAATTAAAGTCGAACCAGGCAGAATTTGAACTCAGATCATAAAGACGGCCGAAATACCACTAAATATTTTTCCCGGTGGGTTAATTATTTTTGCCAGCTTGGTGCCTTAATGATTGTTAGTAATATTGTATGAAAGACATATCATTGCTGGTATAGGCTCCAATATGATGCGAGTGAAGCCTGCCATTTGAAACAATATAAATCCAAGAATGATCGGACATTCTAAACTTTATACATGTTGCAATTATATTTGAATGCAAATACACACACACACACACACACACACACACACTATCTGCCTGTCTGTCTGTCTTTCTCTTTAAACTGAAAAATTACCCAATACTTTTGGTAAATATTTACTATATTTACTGTGGTGGCGCAATGGCCCAGGGGTTAGGGCTGCAGACTCGCGGTCGTAGGAACGTCGTTTCGATTCCGAGACCTGGCGTTGTTCGCATTTATTGAGTGAAAACACCTTAAGCTCGACGAGGCCCCGGCAAGGGGTGGCGAATCCTGTTGTACTCTTTCGCTACAACTTTCTCTCACTCTTTCTTCCGGTTTCTGTTGTGCCTGTATTTCAAAGGGGCCAGCGTTGTCACATTCTGTGTCACGCTGAATGTCCTCGAGAACTACATTAAGGGTACATGTGTTAGTGGAGTGCTTAGCCACTTGCACGTTAATTTCACGAGCAGGCTGTTCTGTTGATCGGATCAATTGGAACCCTCCTCGTGGCAACCGACGAAGTTCCACGAGTATATTTACAAAACCTTACCAGAAATATGAAAATGACCGTCGACAGTCCAAAGCTTCCAAGGGTAGCAGGTCGAAACTTTAAGGTTACTCTCACAAGTCGTCTTGTAAAGTTATATTTTCAAGATACGTAGGTGGTTAGGGCATTGGACCCACGCTCGTAAGGTCATGAATTCAATTCCCGGAGACGCGTTGTGTCCTTCAGCAAGACACTTTATTTCACGTTGTTCCAGTTTACTCAGTACCTGTATTTGAAAAGGGCTAGCCTTTTCATGTTCTTTGTCACGTTGAATCTCCCTGAGAACCATATCAAGGGGACGCATGTCTGGAATGCTCTGCCACTTGCAAGTTAATTTCACGACCAAACAGTTCCGTTGATCATATCAGCTGGGACCCACGTTGTCGTAACCGACGGAGTGCTCCTATACAAGGGTTGGCCAAATAATGTAAACACCTAGCATCATAATTTTGAAATATCTATAAAACCGACAAAAGCTTGTATATTTTTTATGTTTATTGATTAACATTTGTGTTGCTAAATATGTTTTGCTAAAATTGCTGTTTCTTTGCGGATATCATCAGAAATAAAAAAAAACTAATTAAAATTCATTAAAATGACTGATCTATCAGTCTTTCAAAGAGGTCAAATTGTTGGTGCTCGTATGGCAGGCGCTATCGTAACGAAAACAACCGCAATGTTTGGTGTATCAAGAAGTACTGTACTGAAAGTAATCAGAGACTTTCAGAAAAAGGGGAAAACCTTCCCGTCGCAACAACACTCCGGAAGAAGACTAACACTTTCAGAAAGGGAAAGTCAGATTCTTATGTGAATTCTTAGAAAGGATCACAAAAGTACAGCTCCCAAAATTACTGCAGAGCTTAATGTCACCTCGAGAACACAGGGCTGCAATCAGAAAACCTCTACTTTCAAAAACAAACGTTGCAAAGCGTTTAGATTGGAGAATAAAACCTACAGAATTGGTCCCTGAAGTGGTGGAAGAATGTTATTTTCTGGGACGAGTCATCTTTTACCTTATTCCCGACCACCGGCCAAGTATGCGTATTGCCATACTGGGCCATTGCCTAGACAAAGGGATGAAAGGCAAAGGTGACCTCAGTGGAATTTGAACTCGACGGCCAGAATGTCACGAAGCACTTTGCTCGGCATTTTAAGGATTCTGCCAGCTCGGTATATATATATGTGCTTGTGCGTGCGTGCGTGCGTGCGTGCGTGCGTGCGTGTGTGTGTTAATATATATATATATATATATATATATATATATATATATTTATGTGCGTGTGTGTGTGCGTACGTGGGTGTGAATGTGTATGTGTGCGCGCGCGCGATGTATTGAAAAAAATCAACCATTATGGATGCAACATGTGATATTACTGCGTACGATGAAATGGAGTCGAACATTTTCTTTTCAGGTTTTATCTTGTTCCCAAATGCTATTTCTACCTCTACTTCTTCGAGTGTTGAGAATTTTTAACTTGAATTCCTCAGTCACATTTCACACCAACTGAATATATAAAAATCGAGATGTTCACTGAATTAACGTTTTGATTATAGTTTTTCGTATTTCTCCTTAATCCGGGGAGAAACATTACCGTTATCACACTAACGAAGGAGACGCAGTGTGATAACACAACCCTCTAGATATAGCAGCGTAAATCCCTCTATTGTTAAAAAGACACATATTGGCTTAAATTTCCGCTGCTTGTGTAAAAGACTATATAATCAAGGCGAGGACATCTGTGCTTTTTGCCTCTTTGGTTAGTTTGTTTACCGCTATTCAACTACATATCTCCTTACACAAAGATGGCTTACGATCATTCAAAAGTATTCGGGGAACAAAATCAGAAAAATAAATATCAGATACATATAAAATAAAGAAAGTAAATTTGCGAATAGGTCTATTCATGCAGATATCTCTGCTACATGATGAATTCTTCACTGATAACATCCTTTTGTTGAGTACAAAACTGCTTCTTATAAATGAAACAGTTCCGTATCAGAATTTGAACTAAATTAAAGCAAATGCATTATCCTTGTGTCATAGTATCTCTGTCGAAGTGTTCCTGCCTGAAGCTTGTTCGGTAAAGTTCCCTAATCAATGTGTTATAGTAAATGGCTAATTATTGCACTTGATCTCGTCACAATAAAGAGGCATCGTTATTGTTACCGTTGCGTTTGTTGTTGTTGCTGTCGTCGTCCTTGTTCGCAACAGAATAACATAAATTAAGCAATGGTAGATATAGTGTATACAATCTGAAGTCTTGTGCGCAGAATTAATTAAAATATATTATTCACACACAATATATATATATATATATATATATATATATATATATATATATATATATCTTTTACTGTTTTCTGAAGTACAATGGCGCTTTATATATTCCTGAAATACATCAGCGACTTCCATAAATTACAGAGTTAAAAATCCGCAAGTAAGCTGTGTTGCGTTTTGTTTGAAAATCTTGATTTTGAAACCGAAGGTAATGTATTAAAAATTTTGTTATGCTTTGCATGATATACTATCTGCATCAATTAATGTACTTAGAATATCTCTATATTTTTGATCAGGAATAGTACAATATTTTTTATAGAAAATAGAGAAAGATTATATGCATGTCTGTTTATTGTTCCTTGATTGGTAGAAGGCCAGGTCGTATCAAATCGCATTCGATCTCAGAAAGTTGAAGGACCAAACACTAATTGTCAAATTATTTATTAGTTGCAAATGAACGGAACTAATGGTAGTGTAACGGGGATTCGAAACTGAATCCTTGAATACGCTCTCTGACATCTCGAGCAAACCACAATAGGTTCACTTGATTAATTTATTAAATGATAGTCAGCACATGGGCAGATTTCCTTGATCATTTTAGAATCTGATTTCCGGTCCCCTATAAAAAAAAAAACCGTTCGGGGCACATTTTAAACAGCCTGATGACCCAGGAAGGCGGCTGTGATAGACAACGCAGATACATGACAGAAAAACACTGTCGCCACGAATAGAGTTCAATTGTTTCCAATAATGCTGAGCCAGCCGCATGTTGCCGTATCAATAGCTTACCGTTCACTCCAAGAATTATCTTCTTTTCCCTGTGCAATTATTTCTGTTGTTATTTATAAAAAGCAAACGTCTTTATGTTCGATAATAGAATTTTCCGTTAAATATTCGTGGAGTTTCAGTTATTTCTACACGCAGCCCAAGAAACATATTTCCGTTCATTAAGTCAACCAGTAGCCAAGAACAACAACAACCAAGCGACAGTGATTTGATTTTCCATATATTAAAATGTTGCATCTGAGGTGGGAAAATTATTGATGAAAAGCATCCGTTTACTAAGGATTAGAACAGTATAAAGTGAAATTAGTTAATTCGGAAACCGAATCCGCTTTGAGACTCTTTATATTGCACATTCAACACATTCATTCACTGTTCTAACTTACTGACAAACTAAATTAAAAATAATAGGGAGGTGAATTTGATAGACGGAGTAGCTTTATATTAAATGATTTAGAATATCAAATTTTAACTTTCGAATTTTTTGATTTAATTATTGCTAGGCTTGATTTCGTAATTAATGCAACGGGGAACCAATAAACTATTACTTGTATTAATACTAAAATATAATAGGCACTCCGTCGATTACGACGAGTGTTCCAGTTGATCCGATCAACAGTACAGCCTGCTCGTGAAATTAAGGTGCAAGTGACTGGGCATTCCACAGAGACGTGCACCCTAAACACAGTTCTCATAGAGATTCAGCGTAATAGAGTAAGTGGCAAGGGTGGCCCGTTGAATTACTGGTACTACTCATTTTTACTAGATGCGTGAACTGAAGCAAGGTGAAATAAAGTGTCTTGCTCAAAGAGACAACGCACTGCTAGGAGTTGAACGCACGACCTTATCATTGTAAGTCGAAAACCCGAACCATTAAGCCACGCGCCTTCACACTAAAATATGAAAGCGTGAATTCACTCGGTAGTAACATAATAGTGTTTGAAATATATATCTATGTCTAGGAAATATATCAGTTTTTATTGTTTCTATAATTAAAACAACTCATATAACTGTGGCCATGAACCACTTCTGTCGCTGTGAAATTGCTGGTACAAATAAATTCCTGAATTCCTTTCTCTTGAAGAGAACTGGTAAAACGTTTATTCAGAATTCACTTCTAAATTAGAATACGTGTTACATGATATAGCTTCCATTCGCGTTAAATCTAGCATGTAATAATTAAAGAATACAATTTACGTTAATATATTTTTAATGAAAGGTATTTATTATAGAGGAAGTTAATTATTATTTACATATGGCTTTATTTACTTGTTACAGAGTTACAACTTCTCGGATTAGAGTGCAGACGAAAACTTATTCCTTCGATTTTAACATTCATTCTGACAAGTTTAGGAGCCTTATAGTATTTCAAAATGAAATTTTGTCGAGCTGAGCGCAGACTAAATGTCTTGGATTCAGCACCACTTGTGTTCCCTTGCTTTATCTGATCATATACTACAACAGCCAACTTAGTATTGTATCATTTCAATGCTGATAATATGAATTCAAGACAATATAATCTCGACTATGCTTCTTCATGAATTCACAAGAATTATATAACCATACACTTCGCTTCAATCTAACTAAACGCTAAGAGTCTACGAAGCAATAGTCACTTTCTGTGAACCATATCTTTTAAACATAAAACAAGAAATCAATATATCCTAAGCGTAAGTTATGTAACTATAATATAATTAGTATTTGTATGCTGTGTGTTATTGCCCGAGCCCCTTCACATTCTCATTTCAAATTCCACTAGAAGTCGACTAGCCTTTCTCACTTCTGGGGTTGATAAAATAAAGTCCCAACAGAGGATTTGATTAAATCTACTAGACAGAGATTATAAGTAAATTGTGTTTTTCAGTTTAAGAGGAAAAGGTTATTCCAATGATACGCTAAATTTCAGTTTCGAAATTGTTTCGGGTGTTCAGAAACGTTGTGAGTCGCCGAATTAATTTCTATTTAATTCAAGATGATTTAATTTGATGTTATACATTTCAAGATCAATGTATGAGAAAAATTGCATAAACTACCGCAAACTAAATGGATTCATTAATTCTCTGACATGAAGTTCATTTCACTTTATTCGAAAAAGATGTTCAGCAGCAAATCTGAAACTAGCAATTGCTTCTTGTAACAGTCTCCGGCTTTTTATATGCAGGCAACTATTTATAGGTTTATCTATTGCGAGTACAACCGTTAAAAAACGAATACTTTCATGTTCTCTCTAAGTTTCTGAATTCTTATCACGTATTATCTTTTACTTGTCTCAGTCATTAGATTGTGGTTATGCTGAGGCAACGTCTTGAAGAATTTTAGCCGAAATAATATATCACAGTATTTTTTTTTTAAAAACATGGTACTTATTCTACCGGTTACTTTTGTAGAACCGTTAAATTACGGGGACGTAAACACACCAACACCGGTTGCCAAACAGTCGTAGAAGACAAGCATATCACAAACACACACACACTCTCACATACATACATCTTTCAGTTTCTGTCTACCAAATCTACTTACAAGACTCTGGTCACTTCGAAGCTAAACTGAAAGACGCATGGTGCCACGCAGTAAGTCTGAAAGCGGAACCATGTAGTTTGGAAGGAAACTACTTACCACACAACCTCGCCTGTCTAGACATTAATTTTATGTATTTGCATCCATATTTACTCAGTAGGACTTACAAGTAGCCGTTTGAATTAACACGATTAAAAAGGATTTTCTCTATAATCACTTCCTAGCCGAATTACATATTCTCGCGTTACGGAAATTTTATGTATTATTTTTACTTTGTAGAAAGTAACATAGCTGTAAGTTTGTGCAAAGAATATTAAAATACAATATTTGGGTTACCATTTTCTACTCACCAATCTTGTTGAGAGATAAGGAATTACTCTGTTATGTCTCAAGCTACTGCTATCTAGCATTTTCGGATGATCTCTACTCAACTGTTACTAAACACCACGGCTAGACTACCTCTATTTATATGTCTTGGGCGATCCTACTACTTCGCTTGGGGGCGTCGACACAACAGATTCCATCGCTAGAGCGCCACTCATCTGCAAGCTGAATCTATATTTGATTAACTAGGTCCAATTAGGTCTCATAAGCTTTTCTATATACAACGGAGAAGCAAAATGTAGAGGTGATTTCTATAGAGTTTAAGCTGAGAAGTTAGCGGTAGAAAACTACAAAACAAAGAAAAAAACCTTACCTATAATAAATAGCTAAGAACACGGTTTGTCTTATAACAATTTTCTGAGAACAAGGCACTTTTTTATTATGTGAAGTGTGAGGGTTTCGTGAAGACAAATAACATCTCAGTTTCGTTGATGCTGGTTAACGTAGTTACCGAATGTCTTACAAATCAAATCTGTAAATATGAGGGTTATATTGTACGATGTTGTGAGTGATATATACAAAGTAGGAATTTATGAAGAATGGAACATATGTCATTTAACGTCTTTGACTAAATCGATACAAAAGTTTTTTCAAGGTAACAAAGAAAAAGTAATTTGTGAACTCTTAACGAGTTAGATGTAGAAGTAAGATTTCCCTCACACACACACACACACGCATGTTTAGATATGTACATATGCATATTACATATCTATATCTGTGTATATTTACATAGAGATACGTATACGCACGCGCAGAAACGCACATGCATTTCATCCTTTCAGGGTCGATAAATTAAGTACCAGTTGCGTACTGGGGTCGATCTAATCGACTGGTCCCCTCCCCCAAAATTTCGGGCCTTGTGTCTAGAGTAGAAAATAATATAACCATGTACAGTCACACCCATCCACCACTCATAAAACTAGAAAATTTGAGAATACATTTAAATATACGATGTCTCGTCCATGCGTCGTCACAGTAATTGTGGAGTTATCTAACCTGAATTCAGTTATCTTTGTTTAAATACGACCAGACATTTTCACCCTGACTGAGACTACATTTTCCCTCGTAAAGACTATATTTTATTTTTTGAGATACCATGTTCTGATCCGTGAAATATTTTCTGTTACACGTAAGAAATTGAGCAAATGCATAAAGACTTCATCGTTGGATTATTAACTAGATGTCGTTGTTTTATTTTCAGTTCTGTTGTTGGTTGTCGTTTTGGTCAATTCCTATTTATCATACCTATGTTGAAAGTATTGCTGTTGCAATGATCTTTGTCTTTTATTTCTTCTCAATATATAATACATCTCAGACTTTATTATATGTGTATTCTTAGAGATTTTAACATTTTATTTAAGGTAGATTTAGCTGCTATTTCTAAATGGCTGAACTATCCATTTGATATCTTCCTGTTTGGCTGGGCCCAATAGCATTAGTTTGAAATTGTGTAGTTGTGATTTTTGATGGAAAGTTAAATATCGGTATTTTCTGAATAAAGAGAGTGAATAGATTTAGACATAGGTGCAGGCGTGGCTATGGGGTAAGAAGCTTGCTTACCAACCACATGGTTCCGGCCTCAGTGCCATTGCATGGCGCCTTGGGCAAATGTCTTCCACTATAACCTCGGGTCGACCAAAACTTTGTGAATGGATTTTGCAGGCGGAAACTGAAAGAAGCTCGTCGTATATATATATATATATATATATATATATATATATATATATATATATATATATATATATATATATATATATATATATATAATATACATATATGTCTGTGTGTGTGTGTGTGTGTGCGTGTGTGTGTGTGTGTGTGTGTGTGTGTGTGTGTTTGTGTGTGTGTTTTGACCCCCACACTGCTTAATAACAGGTGTTGGTGTGAATACGTTCTGTCACTTAATGGTTCAGGAAAAGACTGATATAATGAGAAGTAGGCTTTTTAAAAATATATTCTGAAGTTGATTCATTCGACTAAAAATTCTTCAAGGTAGTACTCCAGCATGGCCGCATTTCAACCAAACTGAAACAAGTATGAGACAAATGATAAAACGGTTCAAACTTGTTTAAAATATAAATGCCCTCTAAGTGAATGATGGAAGATATTTTGTGATGTTCGAATGACGTCGAACGACATTAATCATACAACATAAAATCTTGTGCTAAAGTCTAGTCTTTTTGTAGTTACTAAATAAGGTCAGACGCTGTGTGATAGAACATAATTCACACAAGTTTGAGAGACATGATTTTAAGGATGATATCAAGTATAACATTAGGTAAATTATTATTTAATTGCCTTGTAATGAAACCAATGAAATCATGACAAGCGGAACATTGACTGTCTCACAGGATATAGATGAAAGAAAAATGATGGGAACAAAAAGACTGAATGTTGGTCGGTCGTAGTTACCAAGTGAGTCAGTGAGAAGCTAAAAGGGTAAGACGATACAAAGAATTATTTTTGACGATGTTCAAACTCGGAGATATTGAACAGGATGAATTAATAAAAGAGGTGAAGGAAATAAATGGGAAAATTATCGAATGAACACACACAACCACTGAATCGCAACTGTGACGGCCGGTTTGAAACGGGCAGCATTCACTCTTGAAGAGTGTATGAGAGAAAGAACCTTTGGTGAAGAATATATCAGAGTAATAAATATCAGCTTGCCGTTTCTTTCTTTATTTCGTCGCTGTTTTCACGTTGTTTGCGAATTCTATATTTACTCACAGCTGAACAACTCTCTTTTTATTTCCTCTTCCTCTTCCAAAAGTATCATCATAGTCATCGTGAACAGGATGATGATGATGATGAGGATGATGATGATGATGATGATCATCATCATCATCATAGCCAACGTTTTCTTCTTCTTCTTCTTCTTCTTCTTCTTCTTCTTCTTCTTCTTCTTCTTCTTCTTCTTCTTCTTCTGCTACTTCTGCTTCTTATAATCTCCTTCCTCGTTTTTCATGTATTTAACTCTCTCCCTCCCTCTCTTAATTTCATTTAGTCACTATCTGGAACCGACTATCCGTATGTGGTTCATTTATCGTGAGATTTATTATTATTTTTTTTTTATTCTTGAACAGAGATCAATTGATTTCTTCTACTACTCGTGCTCCCGCCTCTCTTTCTCTCTCTCTCTCTCTTTCCATTCCTTCTCGGTTTTGATCTTTTTCACTAATTCCGTTATTTCACAAGAAAAGTGTATACCTTCATACTTGAGGGCGGCAAGCGAAGCTAAATTTTTAATTAAGGATAATTTACGGTTTCTCATTAGTAAAATTTCTTATATTTCAACTACACTTCCCTCTACAACGCATAACATACTAACAAAGTTCCAATCGAGAATCCTTGCTTAAATTGTAACAAATTGCATTATGTACCGAGATTTACTGAACTAATCCCAGGACGTACATGCGTTCACTTGTATTAGATTGATCAACATAGTGTATTAATGAATATGGCATTGGGACACGACAATTAATTTGAGAAGGTTCTGGTGCCTACTTTATTCTACTGTCCTAGTTCGAACCTTCTCTCTTCATTGCTGTATGCTCCATTAACTGAAATAATGTCAAGCTGTTTCCATTGCTGAGCGCAAGAAAGACAGCGAGACAACTAGATAATTGAACAGGCGGATAGAGGCGATTTGGAATTGAAAAGGCAGCGTACTCAACGAAATGTATTGGTTAGTTACATTATATTGGCTATAACATCTGGGGCCATAAAGCTATCGTCGCGATGATTTAAGGAGCAAATAGCCGTGAATGTAGAGGTGATGATTTAAGGGATCAAATATTGCTGTACATAAGGTGAAATTCAACGGTGATTCATGGTTGACCATTTCCGAAGAATTGTCGCCTACGCTGATCTTGCTTGCCTTTACTGATTTATTTTCAAATGTATTTAAAATAAGTTCAAAAGGAAATAGAAAAGACAGTTGTGTAATAATAAGCTATTAAATGGCATGTCTGTAAGATGCAGAGCAGTGACAGCATGCCGTTTTAACGTAAAGAATTGCTTCTGGCCAAATTGCTAGTATGCAAGTCGGTCGGCTACCTTTGAAACGTCACAGAAGATGTCAGAAGCAGATTGATCAAAAGAAATTAGTTTCATTTAGAAGTTATCGCATGAATTGTTCCATTAGTCAATAAATACAATATCAGAATTGATATGCTGTTATGGAAATATCCTCATTATCGAGATACAGCAAAATTAGACCAGTGTAAGGTTCATGGGATTTGATAAATAAGCGACAAACAGACATGCGAACATGCATATATGTTGACGAAAATTCACACAAATAAACTTACAAATGTAATTACAGCCATACTTATTTGCATTCTTGCCTGTAAATATTTTGTATATAAAAATCAGGTAAGAAAATATATATCGTCATCATAAAATTACATGGTATGTATATGACCAAAATATATATATATATAAAAACACTCTAATAATAAAATTCTGAGCAGAATATAAGATTGTGTGTGTGTATATATATATATATATATATATATATATAGATACATATATATATATATATATATATATTTGTATGCTTGTATGTATGTATGATTGTTTGTATGTATATCTATCTATCTACCTAGATACATAGATAAATGCATAGATAAATATATGTATGTATATAAATATACGTATGTATGTGTGTGTGTGTCTATGTTTGTTTTTGTGAATGTATATATATATATATATATATATATATTATACTATATTATATTTACATATAAGCAGACATTCAGATAAGAAAAATAAATAAAACCATATATTTCATTTGTGTCAGTGCAACCGTGCGTGTCAGAGTGCATCTAGACATGCATGTATGCGCGTCTTTATAAATGTCAGATATTAACATTTGGAATATAAAAGCCTGAAGTTTTCAATCTTTAACTCACCACTGATTTTGCATCTACATCCCGAAGGATCAGGTGGATCATATGTACAAGTGAGCACAGAACAGGGCTTCTCCTGATTAAACTTCTCGATAAGCCAAACTATATAAACCTGCAGCAAATCTCTGGACACTCGGCTTTTCTTCTGTATGTCTCACCGCTCATTCTGCTTACCTCTTGCTTGTCAAATTCCAGCCATTTCTATCTGTATCTAATCTCATTTCGAAGGTACAAACACATAGACACATACTCAATGACATGCACAAACTCACAAAACTACACTTGCTCACGCAACCAAGCGTACTCATACATATATACACACAGACACACACATATATTTATGTATATACATCTATATATGTTATGCATACTTACATGTAAACAAGGATGTATCTGTGCATGTAGATGTATAGATAGATTAATAATGCATGCAAATATGCATATGTATGCACATACATATATACATATATACATGTATATATAAATGTGTGTGTGCGTGCATTTATGATGATATATATGTATTATATGCATATATTTATGAGCCCATCTTTCTCTATGTATAAATAAATATACATATAGGCGCAGGAGTGGCTATGTGGCAAGTAGCTTGCTTACTAACCACATGGTTCCGGGTTCAGTCCCACCGCGTGGCACCTTGGGAAAGTGTCTTCTACTATAGCCTCGGTCCGACCAAAGCCTTGTGAGTGGATTTGGTAGAAGGAAACTGAAAGAATCCCGTTGTGTGTGTGTGCAAAAAGAAATCGATAGAATAAGTACTAAACTTACAAAGAATAAGTCTTGGGTCGATTTTCTCGACTGAAGACGGTGCCCCAGCGTGGCCGCAGTCAAATGTCTGAAACAAGTAAAAGAGTAAAGAGTATATATATATTCCTTTATTCTTTTACTTACTTCTGTCATTTGACTGCGGCCATGCTGGATCGCCGCCGTCTTTAGTCGAACAAGTCAACCCCAAGACTTATTCTTTGTAAGCCTAGCACTGATTCTATCGGTCACTTTTGCCGAACTCCTTGATTACGAGGACGTAAACACAGGAACATTGGTTGTCAAGCGATGGTGTGTGGACAAACACAGACATATATCTACATATATATATAAGGCGTGTTCTTTCCCTTTCCATCAAGACTTTGGTGGGCCCGAAACTATTGTAGAAGATACTTGCCAAGGTGCCACGCATTTGGGCTGAACCCGGAACCATGTGCATCATGCAAAATGGTATGATTTAAGCCTTTCTCCCATTTCTCGAGGTTCTTCCTCTTTTCTTTTGTTTTTGTATTTTTCTAAACTGTGATGAAGCTCAATGTTCCATATCGGTTGTGTCACAAAATTTGATTTACATTATTTTCAGAATTTTGAATGGCAATACCGTGGAACATTGGACGCAGAAACAAATGTTAGATGGAATAAAGTCTATTTGTATTAAAAAGTAATTATCGATGTTAGTCAATTGTTGTTGATCAATATTTCTCCATTTTCTGTTTACTTTAAATTATATATATATAGCATACAAACTCGCACAAACATATACCGACATATGATATATATGTAGAAGGTTGAAAAGGAACATGCGAGTTGATATGTATTAGGAAAATACGACAAGATGGAAAATGCTACAATGATTTTATCATAAAGAATATTTTAGTACCGGTTTCAGTCTTTGCGACTTTTTCAACTTAGAGTAAAGCATGAAAAACAATTAAATTGTGGGAAAATTAAATGAAATGTTTTTTTTAATATTTCCATAGTTTTCAAATGCAAGGGAAAATTGCCTTTTTTCTTTCTGTCTGTGTATCGCTTTTTTACTCATGACTAACTATCGTTATTCCGGACCACCAACCACACAGAAACAGCTGTTGGACTAGTAAAACACTACCTATTTAACTCCGGGCATCATTTATATTCTGTAAGTCGGACTATTTTATATCGATACTAATGTACATTTTTCCTATGAAATATATTTAATATTCAGTGTAAATTGACTTGCCTAACATCATTACATTTATATGTATACATAAACACATATACACACAGACACATATTTATATACATACATACACACACACACACACTGACATATATATATATATATATATATATATATATATATATATATATATATATATATATACACACATACATATATATATATATATATATGGATATATATAAATATATATATATATATATATATATATATATATATATATATGTGTGTGTGTGTGTGTATATGTGTTTATGCATTTTTGTGTGTGCGTGTGTGTGCGTGCCTTTGTGCGCGTCATGTAGATGCGATACTAAATGTCGGAAACTAGATATCATACGAAGGCATTCCACAACATTAATACCAGAATTACATTCCTTTTCAAATACGAAACGTATATCTATAGCATTCACTATAGCAACCGTTTAGTCAAAATGGAGGGGATATCTATCACAAACTTAAATGTGCCTTGCTGGAATCAACTACATACAATATGGCTGGAAATGACGTCAGCACTACCGAATAACTACTCACGTAATATGTCTAAAAACGTATACAAATCTGCCGAAAATTTTCGCATACTAACCAGGGCGAATGGTAAACAAAATATCAATATTTACAGTTATAGAAAGAATTGTAAGTTTGAAGTGTTTAAATTGTGTTCTGAACTGAATAATAAGGTATTTAATTGTTTCGTCAGTTTTCGAATTTGTAATCCATGAAATCACAAGCGGATTAATTTCATTCGAGTTTACATGATTTAATAAGGAAACAATTACGTGAAGAAGCTGCATTCATTAAAAGCTGTCGAACCCTCTAAGATCTTTTTTTATATAATTCCTTCAGTCATTTGACTGCGGCCATGATGGGGCACCGCCATGAAAGCTTTTAGTCGAACAAATCTTGTATTATTATTTATTATTAAATTTGGTACTTCTATGAGTCTCTTTCGATGAACTGCGAAGTTGCGGGGTCACAAAAACACAAACTCCAGTTTTCAAACAGTGTTGGGCGACAAGCACAAACATAAACACACATTCACGCACACACATATGCATACACACTCATATATATACACATATATATACAGCAATCTTCTTTCAGTTTCTGTTAATCAAATCCTCTGGTCGGGCCGGGACTATAGCAGAAAGCACTTGTCCAAGTTCCCACGCGGTGGGACTGAATCCAGAACAATGCGGTTGGGGAACAAACTTCTTATTACAGAACTACGGCTGTGCCTATAGCCTCGCCTGCGATAGTAATTTCTTTTCTTTCCGGAAAACGAGGAGCGCAATTTTATTGTCAAAGATGCAAAAACTGTACAACTTATTCCGCTCCCAGCATGTCCGTAACAGCAAACCTAGAAGTGAAATCCTTATTGGCCCTCACGCCGGAACTTACATATGTCAGCTGCCGACATATTGTCAGAGAATCTATCAAAAACAATGAAAGTAAAACTTTCCACTGATTGTCAAATCGAGGAGTGTAAACGTTTGAAGAATATTCTTAATGAAGTCTTTCTAGCGATTATATCATTTCAAAATACCCCTTCAGAAAATAGAGATTTAATGGAAAACGCACACACGTACACACACACGCACACACACACACACACACACACACACACACACACACAAACACATACACAAACACATACACACATATCCACATATGTACTGTCTCCTCTGTCTCTCTGTCTCTCTTTCTCTCTGTCACTCATACACATACCAAAGAAAAAAACAAATGTTGCTGTACCAATATTGTTTAACGAAATTGGCGGGGTATGTTTTTAACAATGTAAACGATCTGTATTTGGGAATAAAGCTGTGAAACTGTAAAATGCCACCCTGAAGATCGAGAAGAATTACACGAAGGCTAAGCTATGAAAGTGTTCCAATCAGGGTTTAGATCCGCTTTTCTGTTTACGATCATCGAACTACGAAAAAGTATCAAGTCACATGGCGTTGCTTTTCAGATTCAAACAGACAAATAAATACATTCCGTCAACAAAGAGAAAACGTAAAATGCCAAAAAAATGTTTGGAGGTACCAAAAGGAGAACACTTAAATACAGATAAATCATTTTCAAACACAAAGTGAAAGCTGTCAGTGAAAACATTGGACATGAGAGTAAAGGAGCTGAAAGTAAGATGATTAACAAGAAATTTAATCGAAACTAATCAGCAGCCTTGAGAGAAGTGAGTGTATATAGTGGTGGTGGTGGTGGGGTGTTACAATCAATAAATGTCAGAAGGTCCTTCCCAGGAACATTCCGATTATTCTCAAGTGAAAATTTGGAATGAATCAGATGATTTTAATTAAAGGGCAGGATGGCTAAGCAAAATCCGGAAGAGTTTTTGCTTCTGTATTAAACCAAAATTATCCGGCACCAATAAACAAGACACTTCAGACATTGTTTCAAACATTTCAGTGTAGGAAAGCACCAAGAAGGAACTTATTTGTGCGATACAATTAAAAAAAAAAACTGAGCTTTTATCCCTGATACATTACTAACGTTTACCAACAAGCAGTTTAAAGCTGGTAGATCCAATGTGAAATCCCAAATCAATATCATTCACATTGTGAAAAACTGGTGGCAGTTCAATCAGTGTCAGAATGCTATGTTTATAATAAATACAACTTGGCATCTCAAATGTTTCTCATGTAATACAGAAGACACTATGTTGCACCTTCGTATACAGATAGAATTATTCTACTAACATGTGCAATTTTAACGGTCTATGTCAGTTTATAATAGAGGTTATGTATCTTTTAGTATAACATTCGTATTAAAGCTCTAAAACTGACTTCTTTCCCAATCTTGTTTACCCTTTGCTTAAAAGAAACATTTTAGCTACAGATGAAAATTATTTATTTTAATAATCTTCCACTGAGGAGGGAGCCAGTTTCCAACAAAGATACAAGGCTCCACCTTTAAGATGTATGTATGTATGTATGTATGTATGTATGTATGTACACAAACGCTGCTGAGGTATGAAAGTCGGAACATTAACGATTTAATAGAAGTTCTAAGTTTGTTAATAAGCCAATCTGCTCGAAAAATAAACAGCTTTGTAATTAAATTACTCTCCACTCTGGGAAACACACAGAAGTTTTCACAACCCTAATTCGCTGCGATTTTCTTATGATATAGAATTACAACGTAATTCATTGAGCTGCCCCATATTGTTTATATCTTTTAATTACTTCTGTTATTTTTGCTGTGTTTGTTAACTTCAGATATGTCTCTCGTCGACGACGGTAGGTTTATTCTACGCCTTCTTAACTCCCCTTAGCTGCTGGTGATAATTTAATATCTTCTCGCTGTTGTTGTCGTTGTTTCTCGCTATTTGCTCATGCCCTAATTGTTGATTTTAATCGTTCTGTGATATTTACGCACATGTGAATCCATCCCCTATCTACTGATCTACATGTGATCAAATATTCAGGTGCTGATATGGACGTGTGTTTAAGAAACTCGCTTTGCAATCAGCTGGGCTTGGGTTCAGCCCCGCTACGCGGCACCTCGAGCAAATGTCTTCTACTATAGCATTGGACTGACCAATACCTTTTGAATTAATTTAATCGACGGAAACTGTGTAGACGTCCGTCGTGTATATGTGTGTCTTTGTGCCTCTATTTGTCAATGCACCACTTGACAACCAGTGTTGCTTTGTTTACTTTCCTTAGCGTTCCGCAAAAGAAGCCGATAGAATAAATGTCAGACTGATGAAAATAAAGTCGATGCTCCAGCATGGCTGCAGTCTAGTGGCTGAAATAATTAAAAAATAAAAGTTAACATATAGGTATAGTGCTGAAAGAAATCACAAGAACGAAATCAGAAATAAATTTGCTAAAAAAAAAAGCAAAAAAAAACACATGAACTTTAAAGCGCTTAGACAATTTATTTCTGTATTCTTGATTCTTATTCAAAAACGGGCTGATAGAGCTATTATTATTCATGTCAGGTTTGATTGACTACACTACTGATGGTAAATAATAGATTATATCGAATAATAAATAAACAAATGCGCCCTTTAAAAGCCTAGCCAGGCTCATGGGCCCGGTTTCCCGGTTTCTATAGCGTATGTGTTCCCCAGCTGGACGGGACGCCAGTCCATCGCAGCGTTACTCATTTTTGCCAGCTGAGTGGACTGGAGTAACGTGAAATGAAGTGTTTTGTTCAAGAACTAAACGCGTCGCCCGGACCAGGAATCGAAACCACAGTGTCACGACCATGTTGCTGACACCCTAACCACTAAGCCACTCGCCTCCACAGATTATATCGATCTTGATCAAATAGGGTTATGGAGGCCGACATTTCAATCTTGATCAGTCGTTCTTTTCTAAGGTTGTGTATTACCTAACGCTTCTGTTCCTTTTTCTATTTTTAATGCAGAAGAATTTGGTTGGGAGGAGCATTGGCTTTGCATTTCATGAGGATGAATCTGCAATTAAAAGAGTTCTTAGTTCAGTCGTCATACGTGGATATTATCTCGTGGAATCTTTCAGCAATATTTCGCAATGGAATCTAAAAGGAAACTCAGTCAATCATTCAATGTCTCTTCTGCTACTATCATTTAAAAATCACTTAGGTACAACATTAGTTTTATTAAGATTGGAGGATGGCTCATGTATATAATCTATGTATACTATTGGTATATTATCTGGTAACATCCGATATCACGTGAATTTCAATAAATCTAGTTCGTCTCTTACTATCATTAAGTCAAAAATGGCACACTCTCATAAAGGAAAGTGATATAATGAGAATGAGGTGTGTAGGAAGAGAGAGAGAGAGAGAGAGAGAGAGAGAGAGAAGGAAAGAAAGAAAGAAAGAAAGAAAGATTAATAGTATCAGTGAGAAAGGAAGAGATTTATGCGGACATGTAAATGTTTTTCGAATTAAGTATACTTTTCATTTTAAATTCATTTTAAAGCTGTAAGATATTTATGGAAGGGGGTTAGTCGATTAGATCAACCCCAGTACACAACTGGTACTTAATTTATCGACCCCATAAAGGATGAAAGTTGACCTCGGCGGAATTTGAACTCAGAACATAAGTTAATAGCTGCAAGATAATGCAAAATAACTCAACTCTGAGAACACTTCTTCTTATAGCAGAAACAACTGTTAGCTAATGAAGTTAATTACATAATTTCCTGTTCCTTTGACATTCAACTAATGAAGATTGCGTCAGAAACATATGCATGTATTAGCATGCTCAAGTGCGTAGGTGTGCTTGTGCAATTGCGTGCGTGTGTGTGTGTGTGTGTGTGTGCTTGTGCATGTGTGTGTACGTGTGTGTGTGTGTGTGTGTGTGTGTGTGTGTGTGTGTAATCGTAACTCAAGGTTTGTGAAAAATTATTTTATAAAAGAACAATGGATCTGAGACATTTGTTACAATTAAAACTGAAAAACAGAAACTGACATGCAGACGAAAAGGTAAATTGTATCATATTACATTGTATCTGATGCAGACGTGATCTCTTGGTTAAGAAATTGCTTTCATTATCAAGAGTCTATGATCCTACTTCGTGGAAACTTGGAAAATGTCTTCTGGCATTGTCACGTCTTGACAAAAGTTTTCTGAGTGGAATCGTGCAACTTGGTAGAATTGCTAGTATATGCAATTCTAAATTCGCAGTCATGACACACAATGTGTCCCACCTCACATTCGTTAATTAACGAGTTATTAATTAAGTTCAGAGAATGACAAAATGCTCATACTCGAAACCGACGGAGTATCTATCAACATCTATTAAAATCAGTACAAATAGATCAAGAAGAAATTACCATTATATCTATTAATCAGAAATATATACCAGTGAAATTGGTAAAGAAATCTATATTAATAAAATATTTAACTTGGTAAGTAAAAATTTCAAAGGCTAATTCGGATCAGTGATAAAGAAATATCAATAATACTGTTCGTAGAAATAAAGTAGGGGGTGGGGTAATGAGCCAAAGTGATGACGTCAAAGCAGAATATCGCATGAGATTTACAAGTAAGTATGCGTCTAATGAAATGAAATAAGATGAGCATGAAAATTATATCTACGTAATTATAAAGATATACAATAATACATCAGCGCACTTGAACCTTTCTATGCTTTTAATTTAGTGGGATCCGTGACCAGTTCGCAATTCAGGGGTTATTCAACGAGTTACTGTGGATTTTTGCGTTTTCCTACCAACTCCTGGAAGCTCCGCTCAAGGTTCGTGAATCCACCCTTTCTTGTCTGATAAAGCTACTAAATAATGTTTCCCGAGCACATGGATCCGTGTACCAGTAACATGCGTGATATCTTGGGCAGGTGTATTCTTCTATAGTTTCGGGTCCACCAAAGTCTTATTGGTGGATGTTATAGATGAAAACTGAAAGAAGCCCGATATTATATATATATATATATATATATATATATATATATATATATATATATATATATTATTTTGTGTTTCGGACATTTGACTGCGGCCATGCTGGAGCACAGCCTTTAGTCGAACAAATCGACCCCAGGACTTATTCTTTGTAAACCTAGTATTTATTGTGTGAGCTCTTTTGCCGAACCGCGAAGTTACAGGGAGGAAAACACACAAATATCGGTTGTCATGCAATGATGGGGGGGGGGGGCAAACACAGACACACAAACACACACACACACACACACACACACATACACACACACACATATATATACATATATATATATATATATATATATATATATATATATATATATATATATATATATATATATATATATATATAAAAACAAATAGTAAATGAGTATATGCATATATACGTACAGGTATGTGCATACCGACATCCACCTGTATGTATAGGTGCATATCTGGGTAGAGGACATTGCAAACAAAACGTAGACGAGAAAACACACAAGCCACATACAGAACATTCTACTTCATCAGCTACCCCCGTTTTAACACCTGCGTTTCGAAGAGCAGGGCAGGACGCATCGTTAAAACGGCTCTTCCCATGGACCGCAAATTAAATTTGTATACACAAATTAAATCTTGCCATGGAGGAATGTAGTGGCGGACAAAAAACAAGACAGGAAAACAAACAGAAAAGGTTTTACGGCCAGACGAGAAAAATTATGTGTGTATGAACGCTGTGAGGCACGAACTTGAAAAGGACGAAGTAGTTCGCGTGTTTGCTCGGCGATAGCCAAGGAAGAAAAGGATTATTGACCGGAAGCATGTGATCATGGCGGTGTAAGGGGAAGAGAGAGAGAGTGGTAGAGGGAGAAACAAAGGGAGGAAGTAGAAGAATAGGTGAGCAATATATATATATATATATATATATATATATATATATATATATATATATATTTATATATATATATACGAAATAGCGTATATTTTTGATTAAAAAATAACTTTGTTTATCTTAATTTAAAAAATTAAAGAAGTATAAAAGAACCGCATTATTTTTGGGAAGACTCAATATGTATGTGTGTATGTGCGTGTGTGTTTGTGTCTTTGTGCCTGTGTTTGCCCCCCACCACGGTTGTGCATTCATATTATACTGACAAGGCTCAGTAATTATCATACCAGATTTTAATTAATATCTATGATATTCGTAAGAGCAGGATAGGCAAAACTAAATAATTTTGTCGTTGTGCATTAATTTCGCAAAAGCATGGCATTTGTAAATATACACTTTTTTTTTTTTACTCTTTTACTTGTTTCAATCATTTTACTGCGATCATGCTGGGGCACCGCCTTTAATCGAGCAAATCGACCCCAGGGCTTATTCTTTGTAAGCCTAGTACTTATTCTATCGGTCTCTTTTCCCGAACCGTTAAGTTAAGGAGGCGTAAACACACCAGCATCGGTTGTCAAGCGATGTTGGGGGGGGGAAACACGGACACACACACGCACACACACACACATATATATACATATACATATATACGACGGGCTTCTTTCAATGTCCGTCTACCAAATCCACTAACAAGGCTTTGGTCGGCCCGAGGCTATAGGAGAAGACACTTACCCAAGGTGCCACGCAGTGGGACTGAACCCGGAACTATGTGGTTGCTAAGAAAGTTACTTACTACACAGCCACTCCTGCGCCTATATTCATATTTATTATTTGATTTTCTATTTGGTAAAATGTTATTGTTTTTAAGAGAGGAAATCGAATGTTGATGTTTATAGTTTTTGAACGGCATTAAAAATATAAGTGAAACGACTTCAACAAGCAAGTGTAAATACATTGGGCTTTTCAGACTTAACCTAACCAACGAGACGTCACCGAGCTTAGGAGTAAGATCTCAACGAGCCATTTATTGTCATGTCCGAACCATCCACACAAATGACATCGAACCAAAATTGGACAGGCCATTGGACCTGAGATGGAAATTCAATCGATCGAAAGATATAACTGGAAAATGATAGCTATAGCAAAGGTCACCTGTGCAAACTCATGCTATCGTCTTAAAAAGATGTGGTAAGAAGTATAGGATGAAATAGTTTTAGAAATCAGAAAGGAAAGTAAAACCTGAAAGGAATGTATGATCACTACTTGAGCGAGTATGGTCATAGCGTTGCTCCATCAAAACCGGTATGGACACTTAAGCATCGACAAAAGCAACATCATGGCATTATCGATTTGCGATATGTTTATATCGTAATGTGAGAATCGCTGCAAGTATGGATTCCAAACATTGACTGGAAAATTTCACTTCTGAAAAGAGAATACAGTCAGTTCAATCTGCGCTTCACTGTAATCGTTAATTTAACTCGGAAGGATAAAAAGCAAACCCAAGCAAGTTCTGAGCTCAGTACATAATTTTTTTTTTTCTTGACAAAATTATACAAAATATTTACAATGAAGCTCTATGTATTCTGTCACTTTATGGTCCTTAATCATATAGCATAACTAGCAGGAGGGTGTCTGGTAATGGGAGATATTTTCTGGCATCTATGTTTAGCATCTTAAAAGTGTACTTTGACATCCTCTCATTTTCCATAACCTTCCTTTAAATAAATAAACGCGATATTTATCATTCAGACATATTCGGATAGATGTTCTTTATAACAAACAGAAATACAAAAATTCGGAAATATTACTTTTCAGCAATTATAATGTTTCAGACAATGAACCTCGTATCGAAATAACTTCACATAAAAGAATGGATCAATATGACATATCTGCTGCCTGCAGACTTGTTTTGAATCGTGTACTGTTATTCCTACTAAGTATGGTAGCGAGTAGACAGAACGCTTAGCGGCATTTCCTCAAGCTTTACGCTCTCAGTTCAAAAATTTGCCGAGGTCTACTAGGCCTTGAATCATATTGGGGTCGATAAAATAAGTACCAGTTGAGCACTGATCAATATAGACGATTAACACCTCCTCACATAATTCCAGACCGTGTACCTTTAGTAGACATAAATTGTTCCCACAAAAGGACGACGGTCAAATTCACAAATCACCGGATTCTTCTCTATTATGGAAGTACAGTATTTCTTGCGGTTACATTTGCTTAACACGTAGAATGTTCTAGCTGCAACAAGTCACTCCCGTTGTTATGTAAGAGGAGGAGGAGGGGGTGGAAGATAAAAATGCTTAAAAATAGCATTTAGTTTATGAATTCACAGACATCACTTTATTATTGATAGAAATCCATGGGGTGTCGATATTTAGCTTTCGCCAAATGAAAACACACTTCACCTCACAGACGTCTTATTTTTAACTCTACTGTTTGTTCGCTACTTCTGTTTCTAACTTTATTCCCCGCCACCCGTTCTCTTTATATGTAGATATGTATATGAATGTGTTTGATGACATTTATAACTAGTTCTATTTCAAAATGAGTCAAAAATGTACTCAATATGTAGATTAGCGTATATTCATTTTCTTTGAAGCGGAAGGATTTGCAATAGTAAAATTACGTTTCCCTTCCCGAGTGGTAACACACAATTTACATAGTACTTTATTATATAATACATATTTATTATTAAGATATATATATATATATATATATATATATATATATATATATATATATATATATATATATATATATATATATATATATATATATATATATATATATATATATATATATATATATATATATATATATATATATATATATTATACTAATATAGTTTTTCTGGTTTCAGTCAGGGCTTGTGCCATGTTCCACACACACACTCACACACACACACACACACACACACACACACACACACACACACACACACACACACACACACACACACACACTCACACACACCTATCTATGTATATAAATAGTCCAACTTTGCACCTTATAGTCAGTGTCTTTCTGTTACAAAACGAAATAAACAATTTAATCAGTAATTTCTTCTGTCGTTTGCTTTCAGGAAATACACACACACGCACGCGCACACACACACACACACACGCACACACACACACACACACACACATATTTACTTAGTCTAATGCGTGTTTAAGTAATACATCTAAAGAGATTCCCATATGGTCAACTTATAGTGACAAAAAAGAACAGTCAGAAATATCCTTCCGAAATTTAGCTTAAGTCCAGCGATCTTGAGGTCGATTACATTGATTTCAGTTCTCAGCTAATACTAATTTAATTGATCCAGAAATGATGAAAGACAAAATCAGCTTCGACAGCATTTGATCGTAATACATCTGGAAGAAATGCCGCTCAGCATTTTGTCCGGCGCGGTAGCAATTCTATCATTTCGCCGCCTTACTTCAGGTAAGAAATATTGGTTTTAAATTTTGGCATAAAAACAGTAAGTTTGGAAGAGCGGTGAAAATCAATCACATCAACCCCAGTTTTCAACTGGTACATTTTCGAGACCGAAAGGATAGAGTCGACCGCAGCAGAATTTAAAGACGAACACAATGTTCTATAGCATTTTGTACGGCATGTTAAAGATTCTGCTAGCTCGCCGCCTTACAGGTTCGAATTTTTTTTTTTCTACTTCAGGCGCAAGGCCCGAAATTTTGGGGGAAGGGGCCTGTCAATTAGTTCGACCCCAGTACACAACTGGTGCTTAATTTATCGATACCGAAAGGATGAAACGCAAAGTCAACCTCGGTGGCATTTGAACTCAGAACGTAAAGACAGACGAAATACCGCTAAGCATTTCACCCTGCGTGCTAACGTTTCTGCCAGCTCACCGCCTTACACGTTTGAAATATTCTTTTTTACTCTAGGCACAAGGCCCTAAGTTTTGGGGGAGGGAGCCAGTCGATTAAATCGACCCCAGTACGCAACTGCTACTTAATTTATCGACCTCGAAAGGATGAAAGGTAATAACGACTTCGGCGGAATTTGAACTCAAAACGTAAAGACAAAATACCGTCAAGCATTTCGCCCTGAATGCTAAAGTTTCTGTTAGCTCGCCACCTTACGGGTCTCAAATATTGGCAGAGAAATTGTGTAATAGGTCTGCGATAAGAGTATTAATATAACCCGTTGCTTCTGACACGGACCGTCATCACTGTTGTATGTTGTGGCAATTTTAATTTCCACATTTTCTCACCATAACTTCTTTCTACAACAATTTTAATGAAGCATATAGCAATATAAATCATTTTCTCAACAATAAGTTTATTTTCGAACAGCAGGGTGAATAAGTGTAATTTAGACGATCGAAAAGTGAGATAAATTATTAAATACATACGTATGCATACATACATATATATATACACACATGCACACAAACATGTGTGTATATGCATGCATATATATGTATATATATATATATTATATATATATATATATATATATATATATATATATATATATATATATATATATATGTATATACATGCATATATATATATATATATATATATATATATATATATATATATATATATATATATATATGTATATACATGCATATATATATATATATATATATATATATATATATATATATATATATATATATATATATATATATATGTATATACATGCATACATGCGTATGTATATATATATATATATATATATATATATATATATATATATATATATATATATATATATGTGTGTGTGTGTGTGTGTGTGTGTGTGTATGTATACATATATATGTATGTATGCATATATGTATATAAATATGTGTATGTATATATATATGTATTTATGTATATATGTAAATATATATATATATATATATATATATATATATATATATATATATATAAAAGCATCCGTATGTATATGAATATATATTATATATATGTATTTATGTCTGTACATGCGCGCGCGCGCGTGTGTATAAGAAATCAATTCATAAAGTAGAGAGACAAGTGAGAATTCTTATCGAATTTTTGCAAATATGAATTTATTTCTATTATTTTTCAACCTGTGTTGTTTTGTTTGAGTATTTCTTTTTATTATATATATATTTCAAAGAACAAATCAATATCTGACAATTATAGCGGATTGTTAAGATAGATAACCTTCATCTAATCGAATCGATGGACTTTGTAGCTGGCTAAAATGAGAGATCGAACACAGAATTAGTAGGCTTTGATGTGACATCGAGGTCAAAATGGCAAAAATATTATATACTTCATCACTACAGAACATAATCGACGATCAAGTGCAACTGCAGCATACGAGCAAAACGAGAAGGATATAAATAAGGTGATATAAATAGTCTGGTAACGAGAAAGTGCTTTCATTACAATGACACATTCGAAGTATTGTATAAATTTATTTGCAATCATTTTGGTCTCTATATTTTTTTATCTTTTACATGTTACAGTGATTAGACTACGGCTATGTTGGGGCACCGCCTTGAATAATTTTCAGATGAATGAATCGATCCTTGTACTTATATATATTTTCTAAAATCCTGGTATTTGTTCTATATGCATTTTTTGCCGAATAGCTATGTTGCGGGAACGTAAACACAGAAGCACTGGTTGTCGAGAAGTAGTAGAGACAAACATTGTCACAAAGGCACACACACACACACATATATAATGTATATATATATATATATATATATATATATGTGGGGGTGTGTGTGTGTGTGTGGGTGTGTGTGTGTGTGTGTGTGTGTGTGTGTGTGTGTGTGTGTGTGTGTGTGTGTGTGACAGGCTTCTTTCAGACTCCGTCTACAAAATTCTCTCAAAAGGCTTGATCGGACCGAAGCTATAGTCGAAGACACTTACTCAAGATGCCACGCAGGGGGACTGAACCCGAAACCATGTAGTTAGGAAGCAAGTTTCTTACCACACAACCACGCTTTAGCTTGACTTACTATGTTGTTTCTCTGGACGTTTCTATGTGTACTCACAAAGTCACCAATTAAGTTATAACACTCTCTTCCCCTCTTTTTTGCTCTCTCTCTTTCTCTTTTCGCTCATACACTTACATTTTATACAATATGCCATAAATATTCTTTTCCCTTTACATTGAAACCACGGTCTTCAGTGCCACTTCTCCTGGTCCACTCCTACTGAATGATGCAGTCGTCTCTACCAGAGACGAATAGTCCGTGCGTCTCAAAAATTCAGGTGTCACTCATTGCTACTATATCTACATCTAGTGACCTGACGCCATTAAGCTAGTGGCATAGTTTCCAAGCCTACTCTATCACCTGGACAGATCCATTCAGTTCCAATGTTAGCCTTGGCCACAGAAGAAAGGAAAGTTTTCACTTCCCTGAGACTTATGGCATACAATGACGAGGTTGGTTGGTTGGGTTCTTTGAGGAGCCTTTCAGAAAATCTTACAGTTGCTTTTTGGGGAATGCTTTCCCTAACTCCATGTTACCCTTCCTTTGTTAAAATCCATAGTTTCCATTCGAAGCATCCTCACGATTATGATTACTTGTTTATGTTTGTACATAAGCTTATCACCTATCCTCAGTCATTTTCTTTTTCTTTATTTTTACTATCAACAGTAAATTGACGATGTGGATTTCCCACACATTTGGTTGAAGTTCGCTCGATTTTGTAATTTAGGCGGGAGAAATCACCGTTGTTGATTGACTGAAGCGAAAAGAATAAAAAAGTAAGTGTTACTTTCTTTTCAAAATCACCTCACACTTCTACTGCCATCTTTTAAATTTGCTTTTCCGACAGTAAACGTTACTGAAATGTGTCCAAGACTCTTGTCCCCAAAAAGCCAAGACACAAAAGCTTGAACCGACTCATTGGGCACTTGGTTAGTTAAATAGAAAGTAAACAAGAGACACAAGCATTGGAAAGGTGTCTAAATTATACAAATAAATATAAAATTTCTGGGGAGCATCCAGTACATGAACAAAAATACTACTACTGCTTGTACAACAACAACTACTACCACTACTACTACTACTACTACTACTACTACTACTACTACTACTAATAATAATAATAATAATAATAATAATAATACTAATAATAATAATAATGCTAATAATAATAATAATAATAGCAATAACAACAACGACAACAACAAAACAGCAACAATAATGATAGAAAACAGAGCTTTCTGAAAATAATGGCAAATATGTAAGATTCAAAGAGAAAACAAAAGGTGCAGAAGCCATACGAATTATTCAAATGCAAAACAAAGGAATGTTAGTAAAGATGAAAGAAACAAGAATACAATCACCCAAAGCATCAAAAGATACAACAATTTGAATATCTTCAAAGAGAACGGTTCCTGCAATGTTAGCGATAAGTCATTTCTGTCGCGACGTGTTAAAATAAACGTTAGTCAATGCAAAAGGCAATGTTAGACATACGAGCAAAATTAAATACCAAACAAATGAATATTCTTCCTTCTTCGAGGCGAATACACTATTTTCATGTATAACACTTTAAACGAATTTATATTTTAAGATATTGATCGGATGTTTTGCAATATAATCATAACAATATCTTGCTTTCCTGTGTCCTAGTTTTATTTAAACACTGTTCTTTATTGACATTATTTACGTTTGACGGATATTTCTTTTCATCTTGCTAACACAACATTTCGGCTGGGGTAATTTCGAACCTGGTTTCTCATTCCTATAGGTTCTTTTTCGGATGTTGTTGTTGTTATTATTATTATTATTATTATCATTATCATTATTATTATTATTCAGGCCACTGCCTGGAATCTCTTAACCACTACGCAATATGCCCGTGGGGGTTTATGGAGTGAATTTTAGGGCTTATAAACCTAATATTTTCCTGTCATTCCTTAATAATAATAATAATAATAATAATAATAATAATAATAATAATAATAACAATAATAATAATAATAATAATAATAATAATAATAATAATAATAATAATAATAATAATAATAATTATTATTATTATTATTATTATTATTATTGTCAAGACGAAAAGTGCGATTTTAGATGTTTTATTTTTTGAACAATATTTCGACAGAACGTCTGTCTTTCTCAAGTTCAAACCAAAAGGTGATTGACAAAAACTGATGATGTCATTCCATCAACGTATGGACGCTGGTTACTCACGTTCATAGTTTACGTTTGGTTTCTGAAATTTTGAATTTTCAATCACCTTTTGGTTTGAACTTGAGAAAGACAGACGTTCTGTCGAAATATTGTTAAAAAAATAAAACATCTAAAATCGCACTCTTCGTCTTGACTATTTACCTTCGTGAAGAGTTACGTCAATCCTTTTTTTTTAAATATTATTATTATTATTGTTGTTATTATTATTATTATTATTATGACATCGGAAAAATACCTCGGGGATGAGAACCCAGGTTTGAAATTTCCCCAAGACACCTGATGAAGGCTGGAGGTTATATCAGCCGAAACCCTGTGTTAACAACAAACAAGATGAGGACAAACATCCGTCAAATGTAAATAATGTAAATAATGTACATAATTAGTCATTTTTCAAATATAGAACTATGTTAAACATTGTTGTTACTATTACGTTGTCTTCCTTTCGTACAGCGATTGAATACACATTTCCAGGATACGGAAAGGGTATGAGTGCATTATATGTAGGGTGTTCGTGTTAAATTTGACAGTTTGCATAAACGGAAAAGAAAACCCAGTATGCCATTCAAAAACATCTTTAGAAATATCTACTGGACTATGTCTGGGAGTTAATAGTTTACTCAGAATAGCCGCCCTTAACCGGCAACGTTCCCTACTGTGTCCATGGGAAGATCTTCGAACACCTTCATGATCTTGGCCATCAGCTCAGCCTTGGTGTTTTAGGCAGATCGGTTGGTGTCTTTTTCAACCACACCCCACACCTAGTAATCCATGTGATTGCAATCGCGAGAATTAAGAGGCTTCAAATTGGGGCTGGTGGTGTCGTTGGAATTCTCGGACAACCACTTCTCAGTGTTTCTTGAGGTATGGCAAGGAACCGATTCCTGCTGCAACATATATAATCTCTCCCGCCAGGGTCTGAGGATAATCCCTAGTAGCTTCATATAGCCATCTCATTGTATGGGGCGAAACGCGCCGGAAGATCATTACTCTTTGAGAGAACGAGAATTTCCTGATGTCCCTGTCATATATTACAGTCTTTATAGTGTTCACAGAGCATTGAACAGCAGTCATTTATCAGCGTTTTGTCGCACGGCGTAAATCATCATGATAGAGATAACATTTTTTTCCAATTTTCACCCAATACATCAAGCTGTTCGTAAATAAAATATGATATAAAGAATTATAAAATTGAGCCCGAACATCTTGTATATCTCCTTATTTGGCTATCAAGTGGTTAGCTGGACTATTTCATTATATGCAGTTATGTATTTTTATTTATATGCATTATATTCCTTGGTATAAACTCAGATAAATTACTGAGGGCAACTAGAACCATATACAGCCGCTTATTCTTTTTGCTTCTTGCATCTTTTTCATTCAAATTTATTGGAAAATGTTTTAAATTATATTTTGAAAATTATATTCGTTTCAAACAATAAAAAATAGCTTCGGATTCCACAGCCAGCACACTGATGGGAGAGGTGGGAGGTGACTCTAAGGCGCCTCAAGGTCCCTCGCCTTAACTATGGAGATATGGAGACAGAAGGATTTTTCAGTGTTCAAAGTTTTAAGTCCAAATCCTTGAAACAGCAATCGATAGAAGCATCATCTGTCTCATCTAGGTCGTCCCATAGGACGCCACTTTATAGGGGTTTCGGTTGCATATACCATAGGAGTCACAGGGCGCTGCTCCATATGTTTCCGCAGCCTTTGTCACTTCAAATGTAGTTTGAATCATAGTAACGTGAGGATCCATATAAATAATTACTGTTGCGAGTTACCTGTGACTCCACTGGTACATTGAAAATATAGCGTAGGGAGTCACCGGTGATTATTATGGTATTTTAGTAATGTAGTCTGGGGAGTCACCGGTGACTTCCATGGTATATTAAGAATATACTTTGGTAAGTCTCTGTTGGTTCTCATAGTATGTTAAGAAAATAACTTAAGGTGTCTCCAGTAACTCTCATGCTATATTAAGAATATGAATTGACTCCCATGGTATATTAAGGTACAGTTTGGATAGTCTCTGGTGAATCTCATGGTACATTAAGGATATAGTTTGGGACTATATCCTTATGGTGACTCTCATTGGTGAATGTAGCATGGTGAATATAGCTAGGGAAGTCAGTGGTGACTCTCATTAAGAATGTAGAGTAGTGAGTCACTGGTGACTATGGAATATTAAGAATGTAACTTGAGACATCAACGGTGAGTCCATGGTATATTGAGGATATAGCCTGGGAATCACCAGTGACTCCCATAGTATATTGAGCATATAGATCGGCAAGTCATCAATGCATCTCTTGGAATATTCTAAATATATATTTAAGGAGTCACTTGTGACTCCCATGGTAGACACAGTGATAAACAAATATGTCAATACACAGTATGCAGTTAATTCTTATTCTCATTTTCATTTATTTTATGTCTTTACACAAAAGCACGATTAACACGTAAAGCTATACGAAAAGAACAGCTATTATATTTAGTGGTGTTTATCAGTCTATATTTTGAATTATATCCTGAATGAAATCCCAGAATTAGGATTTTACGGTTCAATGAATTTCATGATGGGTTTCATGCTATTTTCTACACGTTTTCTTCGCATATTAATGAAATTTGTAAGAAAGTGAAGATGACCTAAACCTAAAGATGATTGACACCGTGGCTGTGGGCGTAGAGAAGAAAATTGCAAAACTGCATATTGACACAAAATTCGATTAAGGGAAATCATAAATTCTGTTGCTTAATCTGATAATCAATATTCATCCATGTACAGATTTAATTTAGAGATAATTCTCAAATGATAAATGAATGAGATTAGCTGAGTAGTAATTATTCTACCTATTATTTAGGTCCTTGTTTTTCTTGATTCTCTTATATTTTTTATTAATTTGTGCGATGGAGTTGACAGGTGGGTAAGTATTGTGCAATTTACGATAAACAGCCTGAATGATAAACAGAAAGTGAATTACTGGAAAACGAACACTGTAACTGAAAAACAATTTTCTCCGGTATATGTGTGTGTGTGTGTGTGTGTGTTTGTGTATCGCCATCTATCTATCTGTCTATCTATCTATCTATCTATCTATCTATCTATCTATCTATCTATCTATACACACACACACACACACACACACACACACACACACACACACACACACACACACACACGCACATATATATATATATATATATATATATATATATATACGTATATATGGAAAAAAAAATATCATGGTAGAAAATGCTTAAATAATTTTATAAAAAGCATTTCAGTACCGGTTTCAGTCATTGAGACTTTTTCAACTGTAAGTATGGAAAACAATTGAATTTTGGAAAAATTAGAAGAAAAGATTTTTTTTAAAGAATACATGCATAGTGTTCAAATGCAAGTGGCATTTTCCTTGTCACTGATTGTTTCTGTCTCTTTTGTTTAATCTTGTGTTCGAAGTCGTTGTAAATTCTTGGTAGAGAAGAAGAAGAAGAAGGAGAAGAAGAAGAAGAAGGAGGAGGAGGAGGAGGAGGAGGAGCAGAAGAAGAAGAAGAAGAAGTAGGAGGAAGAGGAGCAGAAGAAGAAGAAGAAGAAGAAGAAGAAGAAGAAGAAGAAGGAGAAGGAGAAGAAGAAGAAGAAGAATAAGGAGAAGGAGAAGAAGAAGAAGAAGAAGAAGAAGAAGAAAAAAAAGAAGAAGGAAGAGAAGAAGGAGAAGGAGAAGAAGAACAACAAGGAGAAGAAGGAGGAGAAGAAGAAATGTAAGAGGCAACCAAAATAAACGAAGAAGATTTTAACCCAGGCCAAATTACACTGAATAATAGGCACAAATCCTACAGTAAAAAGTGTGGGAGACCCAATTGTGGGATGTGTATCAACATGACAGAGGGATCAGAATACCGATTGGAACAAGGCCAAAATTTCACCATAAAAAACTAACTTTAGATGTGCATCGGAGACCTTGATTTATCAATTACATGTTCGGGATGAAAACGGCAATATATTGGACACACACAAAAAAAAAAAGAAAACAGCCTACGTCGGAGGATGGCGGTGCACAAATCCCAAATTAGAATTCCGGAATACAGGAAGATACCTGTCAGTCAACACATTGATGAATGTGCATCCAAACAAATTTCCCAAATTCTTCTTTTGCATAAATTCTTCTTTTTCAAACACACACACACACACACACACACACATATATATATATAGCTGAAATTCACAGATAAACAAAAGACGAAGGCAGGTGTATGAACACCAAACAGGTGTATTAGTTTGACGCTCGGAAAAGTTGAATTGTCATTTACGTTTGAAGCCAACGCTCTTCACCAGAAAGGAATAAGAGAAAATGAACAGACACAATGAAAAATCCGTGTAGAGTTCAGCGTTCCAGCAAAGCAATCGTAAGTGTGAGTGTGTGTGTGTGTGTGTGTGTGTGTGTGTGTGTGTGTGTGTGTGTGTGTGTGTGTGTTTGTCTGTGTGTCTGTGTGTGCGTGTGTCCGTGTGTACGTGTGCGTTTGCGTGTGTCTAAGTCTGTGTTTGTGTCACAACACCACCTGACAACTCGTGTTGGTGTGTTTGCCCTCTAGCGTAGCGGTTCGGCAAATGTGAACGATTGACTAAGTACAAGGCTTAATGAAAGACAAGAACTGTTGTCCATTCAATTGACTAAATTTCTTCAAGGTGGTACCCCACTATGAACTCAGTCTAATGACTATGACAATTAAGATAGAAGTAAAATATATTTTAATGTTTCCTGCAATAAAATACGAAAGAAATTGTTATATACAGTGCTCAGATGCACGATAACTAAGAAAAAGAGCCAACAGGTGTACTCTTAGCAGATTTGAGGAAGCATGGAAGTCTTTAAGAATGTAGTGTCTGGACAGCTAACGACTGATGCGGGTAGTTTATTCCATGCTTCATGAATTCTAAGCGTAAAAAAATGTTTTCGAAAGTCATAAGTGCTGTGTTATTTTACGATTTTATAAGCATGTCCACGAGTGTTTGTCATATGGAATTCAAAAAGTTGCCATAGGTTGTTGTTGGAAAGATGGTGGATAATCTTGTGGGTGTCTACCAAGTCAGTTGCCAGACGTCTGAGCTTCAAAGAGAAGCAAGACGCTCAGAGCATCATACAAGCCTGACGGTGGATATTCGTTTTGTTGCACGTTTCTGGCTTATGTTAAAAGAATGCTTTTTATTCAATTTTCTATATTGCATCTTGTTGCTGTGTATATTCCATATTTACTCTTCTAGACATTACAGCCGACAATTTTTTCTCGATTTTATTATCTTCTATTTCACCATTTCTCTTTTGCTCCATGCAATTCTCTTTTTTTTAATTTGTTTTTGTAATTTTTATTACCAGGTTAAAGATTGTCACCTACACACATGCACACACATATTTGCGTATAGTGTTGTGTATTATGAAGTCCTAGTCAATCTGATCTTCTCTGAAATTTCACTCTACAATTACCTTGGAGTCACAACATTAGTTACACACTCAATTGTTATCGTTAAAGCGAAGATTAGTTAACCACTTGTATGCGTTTCCTGACCGACTACACTTGTGTCGAGGCTTGCTACGGATTTTCTATTTGGATATATTTGGGTTATTTAAAGGTATTCATGACTTTGAATCTGCTTTTCCATGCGTATGACTAGGTATTTCATTTATTTTCATTTTGTGTTCCTTACTGATGAAGGAAGAATCCTTTTTGGATTGATCCAGAAATCAGAACCGATTCGGGAATAATTATATTTTTATGAATTTCTGTTAGCTTACTTTCCTCGTTTCGAAACGTGGTGTAATGATATAAGTGAAAATATTTTATGTGGTTACAGGATTTAGCGTCTATTTTTCACCATATTGGCAAACAAACAATTTTTCTTTTTCCTTTATTTATAATTGCATTTATAATTTTCACTTTAAAAGATATTTTATATGCTGGCTACTGATAAAATTACACACACACACACACACACACACACACACACACACACACACACATGCACATATATATATATATATATATATATATATATATACACACGCAAGTAAAAGATTATATATGTATATATATATATATGCACACACACACTCATACATACATATATCTATATACATAATATAAATAATATGGGCGGTTTATTAGCAATTTAACAACCTAAAGGCAAATTTATAGACGTCGTCACTAAAGTGACAGCAGGTACAAAGCGGTACCAGCATTGCTAGAAATAAGAGTCAAAACGACTAATTAGCCACAAGAGCACTATCGCAATAAGCTGACAAGAAACACAAAGCTCTCTACGATCGCGGATATAGCCATCTCACGTGATTTCGAATTTTGATGCTGAGCATCTTAATTCTCGTCAGTGGCACTTACTGCGCCTAGGGTTAAGCCCATATATACACATATACATACATAGATACATACACATACGTATGTATATGTATATATATATATATATATATATATATATATATATATATATACATACATATGTATATATATTAATGCTACGGTGTAACTTCGACATGCGTAATATATTTTAAAATTCTTTCGCTCTCCGCTTACGATCCTTTCAAAATTATTAAAGGGAAAACCGTGGAAGAAATAGAAAATCCTTGCTTCCTCAATTGCTAAATTTCTCGAAGAACCAATTCTGCCATTACTGCAAAAGTCCGTTCGTTGTCTGAAACCAGGCTGTTTTGTTCCTTGAGTGTAGTAAAGAGGGGTGTATCTTGTCTTGAGTCTCTACGTTCTTTCCTTTTGCATGCCACCAGTCGTTCAGTCTCGGAATAAGCAACGCATTTGTTAATTAACAACGACATCTGCAGACTGGCTGCAGGCCAATTGTCTCTCCTTTTCTCTCCCCTACACACACACACGCACTTTCCCTCTCCATTTGCTATTACTTCCCCGCCCCCTCTCTAAACTGTCACCTCATTTCTGACGCTCGTTTTCCCCCGCTTTTCGTTATTACTCTTTCTCTTTATACAACTCTAACATAGTTTACTCCATACATACCAGCAAACCCACAAATTCATTAGAACTATAACCAGCTAAACGCACACACACACACACACAGACACACACACACACACAGATGCACATATACACTTACTCACTCACTCACTCACTCACGCAAATATTCAAACTCACGCATACACAGACAGACACACATACACACATACATAACTCGCATTCTCCAACGCAGGCGCACACGAGAACATTCGCGTGCGTGATGTGTGTTGGTGTGAGTGTGTGTGCGCGTGCGTGTGCGTGTGTGTGTGTGTGTGTGTGTGTGTTTGTATGCACGTGCAGAATTCTTCTTAACCGCCAGAACGATTTAATCAATACTTTACGTTACGTAGAAGACTGAACAGTCTAAGGGAGCGAACTCTCCTTCTCATCTTCTATCTCTCACTTTCACTCCTTCACTCTCCCTCCCTCCCTCCCTCTCTCTCTCGTCACCTTCTCTCTCTTCTCACTTTCTCTCTTTTTCTCTTTATCTTTCTCTCTCGCTATCTCTTTACATTCACCTTTTCCTTTCCTCTGAGGCACATTATTTCGCTTTCCATTTCACTTCCCGTTTTTCTCTCTCTCACTCACCCTTGCTGTCTCTCTCTCTCTCTCTCCCTCTCTCTCTCTATCTATCTATCTCTTTCTCTCTCACTCTATCTATCTATCTATCTGTCTATCTATCTCTTTCTCTCTCACTCTATCTATCTGTCTATCTATCTCTTTCTCTCTCACTCTATCTATGTATCTATCTATCTATCTGTCTATCTATCTCTTTCTCCCTCACTCTATCTATCTGTCTATCTATCTCTTTCTCTCTCACTCTATCTATCTATCTATCTATCTATATATCTATCTATCTATCTATCTATCTATCTGTCTATCTATCTCTTTCGCTCTCACTCTATCTATCTATCTACTTCACCTCCAGCTTGTCTCCTCTCCCTCACTCACCCCTCTCTCTCCATCTCTCTCTCTCTCTCTCTTTCCATTCCTACTTCAACTCCCGCTAAACTCTCTCTCCTTCTTTCACCCAGTTTCTCTCACTCTTTACCTCTCTTTCTTGCTCTGTCTGTCTGTCTGTCTGTCTTTCTTTCTCTCTCTCTCTCTCTCTCTCTCTCTCTCACACACACACACACACACACACACACACACACACACACACACACACACATCTCTGCAGGCAACTAAAACATAGCATGCACATTTGCTCGACCTCCCTTATCCATTTCTTTTCATAAGGTTGCCTGGGTTATTAACGAACATGCGTACCTATGCCCTCATATTATGCGACATATTAATGTCCCCCCGTTCTCCGTCAATTATAGCTTTGCCAAAATCCTACTCGGAATATTCTGAGTTCTATTTTATTCGATTCAATTCCTTGCTATTATTATCCATAAAGAAATAGCAAACTAAAATGTCGTCCAAGCAACAACGTTTACAAATGAAATGACAACCTTGTTTCTCTGTCATTAACTTGCTTCAGTCATTGGAGCGCGGCCATACTGGATCATCACCTCCAACGGTTTTATCAGAACGACTCGATGCCGGTATTTATTTTCGTAAAGTCTGGCTCTTATTCAATCAGTTTGTTTCACCAACTGTAAAATTCTGAGGACGTAAACAAACCAACGTGTGTTGTTGAGTGGTAAGATATGGGCGTGACAAGCAAAGACACAACGCACAGACAGACATACACACACACACACACACACACACACACACACGAAATAAATACGGAATGTATATTTGAATATTACGCAAGGATAAGGCGGTGACCTGGCACAAGCGTTAAAAACAACGGGCAAAATACAGGACGATATTCCGTCCGGTTTAGGTGCTGAGTTCAAATTCCGGCGACGTCGATTTTGCCTTTCATCCTTTAGGGGTCTAGGATAAGAATAGCTGCTGACTACTGCGGACGATGTAATCTACTTAAACCGTCCCCGGAATTTCCTGGCTTTGTGCCATATTTTGAAGCCAATATTTCGAAACAGTGCACTATATATATATATCTTACAGAAGTAAGATATATATATATATATATATATATATATATATATATATATATATATATAAATATATATATATATATATATATATATATACTTTATTTAAAAGCAGCAGAAATATAACAATAAAACCGTTACTCTGAGTTTCACCTTCCCGTTCATCGGACAGTTTTGTTAGGAAAAAAAAAAAAAAATTTTTTTTTTTTCTAACAAAACTGTTCGATGAACGGGAACGTGAAACTCAGAGTAACGGTTTTTTTAATTATATTTCTGCTGCTTTTAAATAAAGCATATTACTCTACCTCTGGTATTTGAGTACTCTTTTTTCCACCTTGTTGCACATTTCATGTGCTTACTCCGGTATATATATATATATATATATATATATATATATATATATATATATATAATATATAAACAGTCATCTAAATTACGTAAACATAAAAATAATACTGACATCTCATTTTAACAGATATATTTACCAAAATTACATAAAAAATATTTTGAAATATTACAGAGCAAATTTATTCAATAAAATCGCCATTGGCTTCAACCACGGCCTCCAGAAGACTTTAGAATCCCCTGCAACTCAATGCTGCCACATTCCTTGCCTTCAGTTTATCATTGGTGTTATAAAGGAGTTTTGTTGGTCTCTCGATGAATTGCGCCCTACACATAATAATCAAGGGGGTTGCAAGTCTGGGGTGTTTGGTAGCCAAATGTTAGGGGTGATGTGATGTAGTGGCAGAAATTCTCTGACAGCCAAGGCTGGATTCTTCTGCTTATGTGCCATGGTGTAGGGTCCTTTCGCAAGTAGCCACTCTTTGACTCAGGGCACCATCTTGACCCAGGACACTACCTCCTCCAGACACTTGCTGTAGACCTCCGTGTTGTGTCTGAAGCCGTGTGGGTTGAATGGAGGCATAACATCGCCATCACTAATCGTCACTCCAAACACCATGATGCTGACAGGATGTTTGATTTTTATCCCATTCGGTACATGTCCTCAAAGTGCACTGTCCTCAGATTGTCAGACAAACAATTTGAAATGTCCGTATTGGAGCTTCCGGTGCGAATGGCATGCAATACAACATATCGTTTCCAACTTTCTGGCAGAGTAAATTGCGTCAAGGTGACATTTTTCTCACAGACGGTATCCAGATGACCCTACTATATTCTGTATCGACAAAATCAAAAACAATGCGCATGCGCGAAATTAAAATATAAAATGGTTATAATTTGTTCATCACACGCTGTATGTGTATGTATATATATATATGTGTGTGTGTGTGTGTGTGTGTGTGTGTGTATAGCTGCAGGAATCAGATGTATTCTTGTCCGTCTCCTGTCCGAGCTTTTCCTCCATCCATCTATACATACATACATACAAATATACATACATACATACATACATACATTCATACATACATATATATACATACATGCATAGTGTAGGTAAGCTTCGATTTTCAGAAAAAAGAGGTCAGCTAGCAAACTCGCACATTACAAATACAATCTCGAAGTAGAGCATTAAAAATATGCATGTTTAAAATGTGACATTGTTTTCATTATCTACATTCCAACGATGGAGCTTTGTATCCTTGTTAGACACCAGCTCCTTCCTCAGAGGAAGAATTTAAGTGATTAAATACAGAAGAGAACACATTTAAGTTATATACTTTGAAGTACGTGGCACAATTTCCAGCAGGTTTTCAAAGAGAAAGTGAAATATCTAATTAGCGATTAGTGTTTTTATTACCCTCTAGGTGAATATTGCACTAAATAAGCCATCAAAGACGCTTTCGTTAACTCAGTAATTATGCATGGAGAATTTGCATTAATCAGTTAGATCTGTATTAATGAAGGTGTTAATGTATGTAAAGGATAAAATAATCTTGGATTTATGTTAACAGCTTGACACTTTCCTGAATGTCCTAAAATCATTCAAAACTTTGTCAGATATAATTTTCTATTGATTCATCGGATGTGAATTGTACTCCAAAACCTCAAATATCGTATTATGCATTCATAATATCCATAATCATATGAACTAAATGGGAGGGACAACAGAAACGAGAGAGATGGTTCCTTTAAGGTGTTCATAAACCGTTTGACATAGCAATTTTGTTATGCATTCGTTTCAACATAATGTTTTAATTCAACTGAAAACAATATGGTTGGTCATGTACATGTACATAATACTTTTGATCATCGTTTTACTTTAACAAGACTGAGCTGTATGCCAAACGGCATAACAAACATTATGGCTTGTTTTGTCAGAGAAAGTCACGGCATTTCTGGAGAGACATGATGTAATAGATTGTGATACCTTGATATTTTTTTTTAATCTTTTCTTTCTTTCTCACAGACTAGACAATGAGAGGTTGTTATACACCATTCTAAACAATGCGCTTTGCAGCATCGTTTCAGCCTTCAAATGATGCCACCCCACCGGCTTAGTGATAGGTCAACATTCCCCCACCCCTTATCGAAAGCCGGACTGGAGCAACGTGAAATGAAGTGTTTTGCTTGAGAAAGCATCGCGCCTCCAGGTCTGTGAATCGAAACCATGATATAGCGATCCTGAGTGCTAGAGCCAAACTACTTAGCCACACGTTTTCACGGGTTATAATATATACGTTCTATCTGCGCTCAAAAGCTTTCTTCCATCATATACAACTACGGATTCGTGGCAATATACTAATATTGATAAGGCGGCGTGCTGACAAAAACGTTACGATGCCGTGTGAAATGCTTAGCGGTATTTTATTTGTCTTTACGTTCTAAGTTCAAATTCCACCGAGGTTCACTTTGCCTTTGATCCTTTCGGAGGTCGAAAAATAAAGTATCAGTTGCATACTGAGGTCGATTTAATCCACTGGCCCCTTTCTCAAATTGTTCGGGCCTTGTGCCTTGAGTATATATATATATATATATATATATATATATATATATATATATATATATATATATATATATATACACGACAGGTTTCTTTCAGTTTCTGCCTACCAAATACTCTCACAAGGTTTAGGCTAGCCCTATGACACTTGCCCGAGGTCCCAGGCAGTAGGACTAAACCCAGAACCATGTAGATGGAAAGTAAGCTTTTTACCACACGACCGCTACTGCGCCAACGGACATAATTATTTGTTTTTCTCCTTTCTTCTGCAGATACAGGCTGCCTTTGAAGAATGTGACTAAGGCTAAACCCTTCTAAGAACCATTGCTGTTTGTAATATTTTTAACGAATGTATGATAGTTTAACGGATGTAAGTCAAATTCTTATCGACAAATGTTGACTTTTAAAAATGTCAGCATATTCAAAAGAAGTGAGCCCGGGAGCAGTTGCACGGCCATTGTTATTAGTAATAGCTATTGGTATTTCGATGGTTTATAGACCGTATATTCACAAACATATGAAAAGGACTCATGTCTTCAGATGAAGTCAGAAGGCTACTGTTAGTTCTCAATATGGTATTCATCTTTGACGCTCTAAAGAAGAAAACATCTCAAAGCTGAAAAACTTTAATTTCCATCCTGGAGATACAGAGCTAAAACGCATTATGATATCACAGGTAAAAACTTGGGCGGTTCCTAGTGAAAAGATTTGTTGAATTCCGATGGATTATTTCATAGATATTTTAATTACATGTTAAACATAGTATTGACTGACGTAGGCGTGCCCGTATAGTAACAAGTTTGCTTTTCAGCCACATGATTCCGGGTTCATTCCCAGAGCGTGGTATCTTGGTCGAATGCATGTTTACGTGTACGTTTATATATATATATATATATATATATATATATATATATATTTGTGTGTGTGCGTGCGTGTGTATGTGCACCTGTGTGTATGTGCACCTGTGTGTATTTGCACCTGTGTGTATGTTTGTGTGTTTGTTATTTGTGTCTGTGTCTGTGCCTCTACTACTGCTTCATGACCAGTGTTGGTGAGTCTACGTTCCATTAACTTTACTGTTCGGCAAAAGTCACCGATTGAATAAGTACTGGGGTTCGATTCATTCAACTAAAATCCTTCAAGGTGATGCCCCCAGCATGGTCGCAATCTAATGACAAAAGCAACCAAAAGATAAACGATGAAGAAACAAACGATATACCACTTGTCATCCACTAATGGTCACCTCAGAACTAATATAGATGCAAGTGAGCTGGCATCTTAAACTGAAGTCTCATGGAATAACGAGTTGTATTTTACGTGTTGTTAATAACAAGGTCCAAATTCTCTCCCATCTCTCCACACCGGCTTTTGGTTGCTAGTAAAATGTTTTCTCTATCTATTTTAATCATTTCCGATGCTAATTAAATGAATACGAGAACTATTTTTACTAGTGGTTTTATGAATTTTTGTTGCTTTCGTCTTATTTTAATGTTTATCGTTTTTAGAATTTAAATAAATTTTGCTTATCTCAGACATATGACGACGGGAAACCAAGTAGAATAAAGGCAAACGAATTTATCTGAAAACTCAATAGGCTTAAACATAGAAATACTCTGTATGTTCAGGAGGGTATGTCTCTCATCATATGGAAAAACTTGACTTGAAGCTGGACAACGACACAAAACATCAACTTAGTGCAATATGCCTGTGTTTTAACAATAATGTTATCGCTATACACCAGTGGACGCATTGGGAGAAGTAATAATATTTGAGACGTGTCCGTGTTCCAATTAGAGATAGACGATCAATGAACACAGTCTCAAGCCGTTTACGCGAACGAATGTCATACAATAATACATATTTGGAAATATTCGTTCCATATTTTGGCACATGGCCAGCAATATTCCCAACCAAGTGCTCAACTCATACTTATTTGATCGATCCCAAAAGGACGAAAGATAAAGTCGACCTCGGAAGAATTTGAACACAGAACGTAAAGACAGACCAATGCCGCCAAGCATTTTGGCAGTCGTGCTAATGATTCAGCCAGCTCGACGCCTTAATATTTAGAAACATTAGGAGAGACGCCACTCATGCCACGCATTGAAACTTAAGTAAAATTTCGAATAATATTCTATCTTTAATTCTGCTACATATTTTTGGATATTGGTTAGATGTTACAGTAGTATGGACTGTAACATCTCTGAAGTAGAAATGGGATACAGAGAGGCTATTATAAAACCGTAAACGTGGTCATTTCCTCGAAGCTTAAAAGGAAGAAAACATAAAGGACTACGTTTGTAGGGAGACCACAATCCTTTCTATTCCAGAAAGAAGTTTAACCGGGCGTTTCTTGAAAGAATGAAAGATGGAAGCGGAAGATTTTTACGAAATTAACTATCTGGTTTCCGATAGGAGATATCATGCACAGATGAGATAATCACATTTCGAATAATCATCGAACATTCACTGAAATGGAACACCGCTTCGTACGTGACATTCACCGTGTATTGTTGATTACCCGAGAAATGCTGGCGACATTAAGTTGAGACAGGGATTATACGCCACGCCCTGCATTTCACACACACACACACATGTATATAAAGGATTATTACGAAGTGTATAGCATTACCTTTAATTTGTTTATATATAAGTGATCTGATCAATAAGTATCTGGTATGTTGCCATAGTAACGAGGCTGAAGTACGCAGAGTACAGCCGCTTGGCACAGATTGACCTCAAGCTCTGCTGTGAATGTGCACTAGGTTTGAACGTTTTAGCCTACTTCCACTGATCACAGCAGTATTTGGAAGGAAAGTGTGTAGCGTGTGACCATCGTGCTGACTATGACAGAGAAAGGTGAACAGAGAATCATCATCAAATGTTTGCCAAATATTTGGCGATACCTGCTCAGAGGCCCACACAAAGTTTTCAAACAATTTTCATCGTCCTCGATACAATCACGGAGATCTTGCACAGCTGCAACTCGTGTCTTTTTGATCAGCTGAAAGCAGTTTTTACACAAACTCTGCAGACACGCGACTCAAACCCAAATCTTCAGTGATAATGGGCTGAACCGTAACTAATCTGCATATCCTCTGATAACTCATGGATGGTGTTTCGACGATTTCCCCTCACAGCTGCACGCACATCTGCGATGTCTTTCTCAGATCTGCTAGTTGCGGATCTCTCAGAACGTTCGTCAATATCGAGAATTGTTCGGCCATCTTTGAAACGTCTGAACCACTCGTTTGACAGGAACACAGTGAAGTAAAAAAGAGTAGGGAAAGTGAGCAAGAAGATAAGGCAGGCAAATATGAGAGAGGGGGAACGAAAGCACGAAGTGTGGAATGAACGAATAAGCGTAAAAGGGGTGATAGAAAGAAAGAATAGAGTCGTGCAAGATTTAGATAAATGTATACTTACATATAAGAGACCAAAGGGTACGTACGCCGCTATATATATATATATATATATATATATATATATATATATATATATATAATACAAAATGGGACAAGAACGCAAAACATCCAGACAGTTAGGTGATACAAAAAAGGGACAACAAAACATCCAGATAGACGATACAAAGAAAACAAGGTAGAGTCATTCGGAATTTTCTTTCCTCAGTCGAGTTCCAGATTATCTTTGCAATTTCGGCTGACGAGTTTATCTATATGTGTGTATATATGCCTTTTAGTTGAATTAATCGATCCGTGTATTTATTATTATTCAAAGCTTGGTGTTTATTCCGTCGATATCTTTTGCGAACCCCAGACGTTCCAAAGTCACAAACACACCAACATCAAGTGTCAAGAGGTGGTGGCGGGAAAACACACACACACACACACGAACGCACAAAATACACGTGCGTATGCACATATATTTATTTATTTTTGTTTACATACACAGAAGAAAACTATTTACCCTTTATTTTGAAAAGTTCATCTTGGTTTAAACAAAATGAAGGAAAATAATATACATAAATATTTTAATAACTTTTCTCTCCATATATATATATGTGTGTTTTTGTTTGTGTGTGTGTGTGTGTGTGTGTGTGTGTGTGTATGTGTGTGTGTGTGTGTGTGTGTGTATGTGTGTGTGTGTGTGTGTGTGTGTGTGTAATTTTAGTTCAAGTGGTTATTGTTTCCATACCATTTTGTTTATCTTCAAAGGTATTTCGAGAAATGCATAAAATGTGTTTAAACAAGTGTACACACCTCAATCATCACCTGTCTCATAAAAGTATTATCGACCCATCTTCCATAACATATTGAGCACTTCCTTGAATTATTATCTATTCGATCTATTCTCAGATCGATATATATATATATACATACATACATACATACATACATACACACACACACACACACATATATATATATATATATATATATATATATATATATATATATATATATATATATATATATATATATATATACATATATATATATATATATATATATATATATATATATATATATATATATATATATATATATGCATACATATATGTCTATATGTATTATTTAAAGCATAACTGTGCTTATAGCTAAGTGGCTATCTTCCATACAATTGTAGCATATGTCATATAACTGTAAAATGAATAGTCTGCGCTCGGGATGGCCGGTGCCCGATGTTATGTTCTGTGTTAATAAAGTATTGATCTGTCTGCTCTGCGCAACTTTTTATTTTTTTGCTTGAGTAGATTCATGCAAAAATTCTTTTCCCGGTGAATGCACTGCATTATATCGATAATAGTTTCTTCTTCTTCTTCTTCTTCTTCTTCTTCTTCTTCCTTCACCTTCCAGACGTTATTATTATTATTATTATTATTATTATTATTATTATTATTTTCTTTCGTAGACACACTGTGTCTTCTCGACTAATGGTTATCACCATTTTTCGTAGTATGCAACATTCGGATGAGAGATGATTGCTTTTTTTCTTTTTTTCACACACACAGTCTCTGCCCCCCTCTCTCTCTTTCTCTCTCACTTTCTCACGCTCACTTTATCTCTCTCTCTCTCTCTTACTACCTCGCTGTATCAGGAAAACGTGTACAAACCAGGTAACTTTATTTTTCTGAAGTAACTAAATTTAGAACATTCCACAGTAAATAATTCTTTTTTGTTATTGAGCTTCAATTTATCTTCATATCGGTGAATTATAGCACCATGCACTAACTGTTTGTGGTTAAATGATTTCGGAGGTTAGCTGCAAGTCAGATGAGATCATCTCGTAAAGCTGAGACTGCATGCAAACAATGTCATCTGGTTTAGTAACAAAGACACTGTCCAAAGTTTAGTCTCCATATGTGACATTCATTCATTCTATCAATATTATATTTAATTGTCTATTGACAGATGTTGAGACTACAATGCGCTGGAATGTGAAGATACGTGGTCCAGTGTCATCGTGTTATACTGGAGATTGCAAGATCGTGTTGCTGGTTCCTGGACAGGCGGCGCGCGGATGCGTTGTGTTCTGAAGCGCAACATTTCATTGCGATTTATGAATTGAACATGACTTACATAAATAATTTCTCTCTCCGTTCACATAGAGAAAAAATATGCTCACACACATAAACAGAAAATGTGAGAAAAGGGCAGTGAAAGAGAGGAGGAGTGAGAGATAGGGAGAGGGAGAAAGAGAGAACGAGACAAACCTTACAACAAAGATTAAAACATCTGATGATAAATATGTTAGCATCGATTCTGCGACACCAAAGGGACAGTCCCAAAGGACCTAGTCAAAAACATGACATAACCTAAATAAAGTGCTGCAATTTGTAGTAGGTCGAACTTTGACGTAGGTGTCTCTGTATCCAGCTGTTCAATACAGAGAGGTTAGCGTTTGGATAGGAAGGATTTCTGGTGACTTAGTGTTAATATTTTAAATGCAATTAAGGTAGTGAGCTGGCAAAATCGTTAGTTTGCAGGGCAAAATGCTTAGCGGCATTTCGGCTTCAGTCAGGTTCTGAGTTCAAATTCCATCGAGGCGAATTTTGCCTTTCAAAACTTCAGACTCGATAAAATAAGTACCAGTCGAACGTGGGGATCTATCTAAGCGAATAAAACCCTCTCCGAAATTGCCGGCCTTGTGCAAAAATTTGAAACCAATAATTTCATTGCCATTTAGGCGGTGAGCTGGCGGAATCGTTAGCAGCATTTTGTACGTCGTTAGGTTCTGAGTTCAAATTAAGTACCAGTTGAGCACTGGGGTCGCTTCAATCGACTTAACCACTCTCCCGAAATTGCTGGTCTTGTGCCAAAACATGAAACCAATATCTTAATCGTAATTAAATTATTTATCAATGTCCTACAACTGAACGTTTCATATGACTGACAAAATATGAAGGGTATTTCTCCTATGGTTCATGACTTTCGAGTGTGGTGAATAGATTTATCTCATTTGAAAACTAAAGAAAATTATTTGTCTAAAAATCGTTTGAAATTTACAAAGACAAAGCTAATTGAATAATTTTTTCCTAATTTTAAAGGAAGCCTAATTAACCGCAAAATAGTAATTAGCACAAGTACGGTAATCGAAAAACTGCATTTGGTAGGTAGTTATATTTCTTAAAACTTTAATTCTAACATCACGAAGGTCAATGTTATTTTTTTCTCTTCTCTGATTGGTGAAATATTTACTCAAATTCTTCGAAAGAAGAATAAAATTTGAGACTTTCATCAAATATTTGAAATCAAATTTAATTAGATATGAATGCAAGCGAAAATGATTATTCCGTGACAGTAAAAAACAAAAAAAATCATATATTTGAAGGGATTAATTTTAAATTCCTGTTGTACTGTTTAAATTTAATTTAGAAAAAAAAAAACGTGTCATACATTCAACGTTCAAAGCACTGACGTAAATTAAATACTGACTTGACACAAGTAGTGTGTATTTAAGAAATTGAGATGAAGATTTCATGTTTGAATATATTTCTAAGAATAAATAATTATTTCTAGTTTTGCACAGGGCTAGCAATGTTGATGCATGAGGAATAACCGATTATTATGAAATCACCACTGTGTTGGTACTTTATTTTATTGAAGCTGAAACGATCAAAGATAAAATTGACCACGGCGAAATTTGAACTCAGGAAGCCATTGGCCAAAATAGATACCGTCAGGTATTTTGTCCGACGCGCTACAGGTTTTCCCAGCTCGCTGCCCTTATAAACATTGATGATTCTTTCTACTACACGCATAAGAGCAGGGATTTGGGGAAAATAAAGTAGCAGACGACATAATTCAAATGGAAAGCTTTCCGAGGTGTGGAACTGGCAAGGTCGCAAGCCTTAACGTCGTAACTGATTGAGACGGATCACTCAGAGTAAGAATACTCTTTCGACTATAACAATTTCATCCATACACTTCCCTTGATAAACGCTTTTGTTTTCGATCGATCCTAAAAGGATAAAATGTGAAATAGGTATCTGTAAGATTTGATCCTAGACTATAATATGAAGGTGTCAAATATCACAACGTATTGCTCCTGGTGTTCGAACAAATTTGCCCTTTGTCGCCTTATTTTCAATATAATCTGAAGATATCTTGTTAAAAGGGTATAAAGTTTATGCTACATTGGGTCAACATAATATGTTATTAAATATACAGAATGTTTGACATATGAATGAAAGTCGCATTGTATCATATTCTATTCTGTTTCTCAAAGATATACGAAATAAGTAGAATCCAATAAATTAAGGATCAAATCAGTTCAGTGTCTTTGTGAATGTATGTAGGAAGGTAAGGATGATGTTGAAAATGAAAGTTATACGTGACATAGAGAATGAAGACCGGTCCCAATGAGGTTTGATAACATTTGATATTGCAGCCATCTTGATGCTGCAGATATTGATCTGATCACTTTAAAAGGCAGAGAACTGAATTTTCTTGGGATCTAAATAAAATAAAACTGAATTGACTTGCCTCTATGGAGACAAATGTTGTTGTCTATTGAGACAGATGGAGGCCTGTAACTAGATAGATAACATTACAATTGACTTTCCTTGAGGGAAGAAATCAATAACAGCATTTTATTATGAATATATTGTGTTTATATGTTGGAAGGTGAGTCAACAAGTAAGAGCAGGTTTCTTTCAGATCTCTGTATACGATTTATAATTGATTAATTGTCACTTGGGGTCTTAGTTCGAGTGCCCTTCAAGAAACGACGTAAATTTAATTGATTTAACGGAGGGAATATGCTGCACAGCGGCGTGTAGCGACACGGATCTGAAGCGATATAGATCCGTGGGTGGTTGCACTCACCAATTATTTATGGGCTATAAATTACGTGGCTTTTAATTCAAACTTTTAACAGAGAAATACAAAGAGCCTTGAAAACACACAGACACACACAGAGATACACACACACACACATACACATACATACGTACATACATACATGCATATATAAATAATATATAATTTATATATGTGTATGTGTGTATGTATATATATATATATATATATACAGAGAGAGAGAGAGAGATGTATAGAAGTATGAATATACAAGTATGTTTATATATATATATATATATATATATATATATATATATATATATATATATATATATATATATATATATATATATATATATATATATATATATATATATATACACATATATACATATATATACACACACATATATACATATATATATACATATATACACACACACATGTATATATATATATATATATATATATATATATATATATATATATATATATATATATATATATATACATATATATACACACACGCGTATTATTATTATTATCATTATCATTATTATTAAAATTATTATTATTTCTTCTTCTTATTATTATTAATAGTATTATTAACATCATCATCATCATCATCATCATTATTATCATTATGAATAGTGTTGTAATAGTTTTGAAGGTGGCGAGTTAGCAGAATGGTTAGCAGCGCCGGGCAAAATGCGTAGCCGAATTTGGTCCATCTTTACGATCTGTGTTCAAATTCCGCCGTGGTCGACTTTGCTTTACATTTCTTCGTGGTCGATAGAATAAGTACCAGTTGAGTACTGGGGTCGATGTAATCGATTTACCTCCTCCCGCGAAATTGCTGACTTTGTACCAAAGGTTGTCATCCTTATTATATTTATCCGTCTTTCCGTTCTGAGTCCAGAATCCACAGAGGTTGATATTGTTATTTACCCTCTTGTGGTTGATGAATAATTTGTGTACTGGGGTCGATGCAATCATCTAGCACATTCTCCGAAATTGCTGGCCTTGTGCCAAAAGTTGAAACCAATGTTAGCAAACGCAAAGACAGCGAAGGATCGTTAACAGGTGAGGATGGAATATGTTGCAGTATTTATCTAAAGAGTTTATGTTCTAGGTTCAAATGCAGTCCACACAAATTTTCGTCTCGGACTTTTGAGATCGATGAAACAAATTCACGGTCAATAAATGTTATCGATAAGTCGGCGAGCAGTTAGAATCTTTTACACGCCGGAGAAAATGGTTAGCAGCATTTCTTTTATCCTTTTGAAGTTGGTAAAATACTGGGATCAATGTTGTCGACTAATCCCATCTCCATAAAAATCCTGGTCTTGGACCAAAACTAGAAAGAATTAATCCGATGTAATCGATGAACCCATTTCTTTCAAAGTTGCAGGTGTTTTTTTCCCCTAAATTTCAAAGAATTCTTATTTGCTTTAGTATTGGCGCTGGATTGGCAAAATCGAGCGGCTGGCAGAATAGTTAGCAAGACTAGCGAAATGCTCAAACTCTCTTCCTCCGGCTTTATCTTCGACGTTCAAATTCCGCTGTAGACGACTTAGCCGTTCGTCAATCAGAATCAACAAAATTTGTGTCAGTGGAGCACTGGCGTCGATGTGATCGACTTACGACTTATACCCCAAATTTCAGATCTTGGTCGTAAAACAGAAAGATTTATCGCAATATTTGTTCTGGCTCTTTGCGATCTCAGTTCAAATGACGGGTTGTTCAAAGTTTCGTTCCTCCAGTATCGAATAAATAAGTTATCAGTGAAAAAACCGAGGGTGATTAATTCCAAGATTTTACATCTGACAGATAAAAGAAAAAACATTATATGTGCGAGCGTAGCTGTGTGATAAATACCTTGCTTCCCAACCACATGGTTCCGGGCAAATGTCTACTATAGCCTCAGGCCAACCATAGCTTTGTGAGTGGATTTGGTAGGCGGAAACTGAAAGAAGCTCGTTGTATATATATGTATATATATGTATAAAGTAAAATGTACAAGAGTTAAAAGGAAGAGTATCTACGGTTATGCAGCTTTTAATCACTTTTAATGTTTCGAGACATACA
>NC_142934.1:86167951-86225451 GCF_046866305.1 Octopus bimaculoides | reverse complement strand
TCACAATAACGTCACTACAACCACCAACGACCATCCCCGCAGCTCAGCCACCATCACCACCACGGCCACCACCGACAACAACCGCTTCTACCACAAATGTCACTATGATATCGATCTTTATCATCACAATCGTCATCATGAAATTCAATAAGCAGTTTTGTCTTGACCATAAGCACTGCTGCCATCCTCCTCCTCCTTCTCCTCCTCCTCCTACAAACACTACTACTACTACTACTACTACTACTACTACTACTACTACTACTACTACTACTACTACCAGCCGCAACAGCACCAGCAATATCACTGCGACAACTACCACTACTGTTACAACTAATGTCACCCACACTATCACCGCTACTACAACAGCAATACTAGCAACAACGACTACTACTACTACTACCACTATTACTACTACTACTACTACCACCACCACCACCACTACCACCTCCACCACCACCATCACCAGTACTACTACTACTACTACTACTACTACTACTACTACTACTACTACTACTACTACTACTCCATCATCCGTATAATTATCAGTAAACGCTGTTAGTATGCTTCTAGACAAGTGTTAAATATCCGTCCATCCCTTTTAATATTGATATTAAAAGCCGCGAATCACACATGAGAAATCTTACAAATACTTTTTTCTCTTTCTGATAAGATTTTAAGAATTTTATAAAATTTATTTGTTCTAAGTTTGTGCAAATGGACTTTAACGAATCATCTGTTAGCTTCAAAATTACAATTTTCTGTTAATTGATCTTCGTTTCTTTACTTTATAAATTCTATACTTTTTATCGATTTAGTTATAGTTCTAGCGTGTGTTCTCACTCTTCCTAATATTCCATTTCTCTGTCTCTAGTTTTAAATTCATTCCTATACGTTCTACCATCGAACGAAACCATGCTCTGCGCTTTCTTCAGCAATCTTTACATGTCCATAACTGTTCTGCTTCTGCTCACCGTGTTGCATTATATGTTGCTTCATGGCACGAATTTATTGCCTCGAGAACTGCTAGATTTAATTAAATTAAACAACAGATCTGCTCCTGCAAAACTACATAGTTTTCAATCATCATAAATATTTACAATTTAAAATAATTAACTTTGCCAAAAAAAAAAAGAAGAAATAAATAAGAAATAATTATAAATGAAAAAACAAAAAAAATGCAATACCATGGAACAAAAATACGGAAATAAACGAATGACTGAAAATTAATAAAAATAAATAATTAAAGTGACGAAAAAAGATCCGACATCAACAACGACAATAATACTTTATAGGACATTTTATTTATTGCTTTCATCACCAGAAATCTCTCTCTCTCTCTCTCTCTCTCTCTCTATCTCTCTCTCTCTCTCTCTCTCTCTCTCTCCCTCTCTCTCTCATATTCTTTAAATGTAACCAACTAAGTTACATACGCAATAAATAGATAAAAAATGTATAGCGAAATAAATAGATAAATAAATAAATATATATATATATATATATATATATATATATATATATATATATATATATATATATATATATATATATATATATATATATATATATAAATGAAGAAATATAAAAAAATGCTTTTAAAATATAAAGAACCACATTTATGGAAAAATCATTCGGTTTTTGAAAAATTGAATTATATTAGGATAAATATTTAATTAAAATATATACCTTGATTGATATTTTTACCTCATCGTTATTATCATCATCGTAATTATCATCATCATCATCGTCGTCATCGTCAGCATCGTCATCATCATCATCATCATTATCACCACCATCATCATCATCATCATCATCATCATCGTCACCAACAGCACCATCATCAGCATCATCATGATCCTCTGCAGCCATAACAGCAGCAACAGAAGCAGCAGCAGCAGTAGCAGCAGCAACGCTGTTGTTTTTGTTTTTATCTATAATTTGTTGTTGATGTTGGCGTTCTAGTGGTCTGTGTTGCTAATCTTTTTTTTTTGTCGTTGTTGACACTGCCGCTGCTACTGCTGCTGCTGCTGATGGCGATGATGAGGATAATAAGGATGGCGTTGATTATGCTCTCCACTTTGGTACACGTTTATGATGTGGAATATTCACGCAATGTTATTTAACAAGAGATAGAAGCAAATGAAAATTACCAAAATATCAAGAAAAAAAAAACAAAAACAAATTACCGTGATCTTTGATCACAGCAAATGTTTATTTTACATAAACTCCATCACATCATATTTTCACCACCACCAACACGACCACCACCACCACTACTACTACTATTACTACTACTACTACTTCTACTACTACTACTACTAATTGCTGTTGTAGCAACTATTATACGTAGAAAGAATTTGTTTATTTAATCCATGAGCATCGGATACGATCTATTAAAAATCCTGGCCGCCATTGACAAGCGAGAATGTGTGACGGTAGGTACCATATTTTCTCGCTAACTGTTTTCAGCATTCCAGTAATCTCACCGCACATGAAGTTAGAGCAAGTGGAACATATTGAAGGTGAGAGCCATGTGTGGCAAGAAGCTTACTTCCCAACCACAAGGTTCCAGGTTCAGTCCCACAGCGTGGCACCTTGGGCGAGTGTCTTCTAATATAGCCTCGGGCCGACCAAAGCCACGTGAGTAGATTTGGTAGACAGAAACTGAAAGAAGACGGCGAGCTGGCAGAATCGTTAACACACCGGGCGAAATGCTTAGCGGTATTTCGTCGGCCGTTAGGTTCTGAGTTCAAATTCCGCCGAGGTCGACTTTGCCTTTCATCCTTTCGCGGTAGATAAATTAAGTACCAGTTACGCACTGGGGTCGATGTAATCGACTTAATCCATTTGTCTGTCCTTGTTTGTCTCATCTGTGTGTGGCCCCTTGTGGGCAACAAAGAAATAAGAAACTGAAAGAAGCCCATAGCACACACACACACACACATGCACACACACATATATATTGGTTCATCCCATAAGTAATGCGGTTTTTTCAATTGCATGAACTAAATGCCGGAGGGGACGGGATAAACTACCTGCATCAACTTGCTATAAAAACAGGAAGTAATTTTGACTTGTCCTTACACTTAGTGCAAGTTTTGAAGAGTGCAGTTCGATCTTCACAGTTATTTTTTCAAAATATAATTGAAGTGACAAAGGAGCAGATTCGGCGTATCTTGCAGAATGGTCAGTCATTCAAGTCAGCGCTAGAAGCAAAACGATCCTCTTTGTTGTTCTTCCGTCAGGTTAATTCTCAGGGACATACAGCAAAGAAGACATTCCAAATGCTGGAGCAGTTTGAATTCGAAACGATGCCGCACGCATCATATTTGCCGGACATTGCCCACCTCTGATTATCATTTATTCCGCAGTCCTCGGAATTATCTGGATGGAATAAATATGAATTCTGTAGACGAGGTCAGTAGGGGAGTAGTATTTTTCGTCTCAGAGAAGTGAATTTTGAAAGAGGGGCCTTGCAAGCCTGCTAGAGAGATGGAAAGGCATTGTAGAAAATGCAGAACAAGTAAATCTGTGGTAATAAGCAGAACATTTACTGTAGCCCATGTTTTTTATACCAAGACAAAACAATGTACATGATAACACTTCCAATCAATTAAGATCGGAAGCCATGAGAGCTACTGCTTGGTACTGCATCCGGGCATTTATTGTTATTATTATTATTATTATTATTCAGTAGTTTTATTTTTATAACGTGCTTTCACTTCACTACCGAGCGCAGCTCTGTGCGCCTTGGGTATGTGCTGTGGTTTGCTGTGGTGCTCTTATGTTTACTGTATTGAAAGTGTTTTGCGTAGAATGTGTGCAGTACCCAGTAGTGCAATTTTCTGTATGTTATATATATTTGTAAGTCCTGGTGTTTTTGTTATGTATTTGTGTGAATATTTTTTTATTATACCTGATAGGAATTGTTTCTGTTTTTAGATTCCACATTCGAGTTATCTCTATTTCCAGGTCTTTGTATTTTGAAAGTTTTTCCATTTCTTTTAGAGAAACGTTGTCATCTGCTGGTATTGAAACATCAATTAGAAGGCATTTTTTTCCTTCATGATCTTTGACAACTATATCTGGTCTATTTGCCTTAATTTCTCTATCTGTGTGTATTGGCATATCCCAGAGTATGGTTGCTTTCTCGTTTTCTGTGACCTTTTCTGGCGTGTGTTTATACCATCTTTTTTCTGTTGCTATTCCATAATGTTGGCATAGCTTCCAGTGTATATAGGTCCCAGCTCTGTCGTGTCTGTGAATATATTCCTTCTTAGCCAGGACTGGGCAGCCAGAGATAATATGATTTATTGTTTCTTGTCGATCTCCACATATTCTACAGTTACTTGTTATATTTCTTTTCATTATGTGTTTTTGGTAATTTCTGGTGGGGAGGCTTTGGTCTTGTGCAGCAATTAAAAATCCTTCAGTCTCTGCTTTGAGTCCTGAGCTTCTCAGCCATCGCTGGGATTTTTCTCTGTCTATTTCTTTCGCATTTAGTTTAGCCCAGTATTTACCATGTTGGGGCTTTTCTTGCCATCGTTTTATCATGGTCCGTTGCTGTTCTAGTTTTAGTTTGGATTTCATTTGTTTTATAGCTTTTGTTGTTTCTTCTTCTTCTTCTTCGTATTTGTTAGGTAGATTGATTTCTTGTTTGTATTTGTCAGCTTCCTTAAATACTGAAAACAGTTTTTTGTTTTGCTCGTGTTTTGTGGCTATTTGTATTAGTTTCCCTTGCTTCTGGAGTAGGTATTTTTGCAGTCCTATGGTGGTTATTTTATAATAGTTTTCTAGCTGTATAAGACCCCTGCCACCTTCTGTGCGTTGTATATATAGCCTTTCTATGTCAGATTTTGGGTGGTGCATCCTATATCCTGTCATTATTTTTCTTGTTTTCCTGTCTATTTTACATAGTTCGTTTAGTGTCCAGTTAAGGATGTTGTAGCTGTAGCTTATAACTGGGACAGCTAAAGTGTTGATACCCATTATCTTGTTTTTAGCATTGAGCTCTGTTTTTAGTATTGATCTAACTCGTCTATAGTACTCTTTCTTTATTTTTTCTTTCATTTGTGTATGTTGTATCCTATCTAGTTCATTGACTCCTAAATACTTATATGGTTGGCTTTCGTCTAGTTCTCTTATTTCATTGGCTTTATCTAGTGTTATATTGCTACTTTTAACTAATTTTCCTCTTTTCAGGGTTGCTTTGGCACATTTTTCTAATCCGAATTTCATTTCTATTTCCTTGGTAAAGCCGTGTACTGTCTGTAGTAGTGTTTCTAGCTCTTTGTCGTTTTTTGCATATAATTTTAGGTCATCCATATATAGAAGGTGGCTGACTGTTTTTCCATAGCATTTGTAACCGCATCCAGTTCTATTTAGCAATTCTGTTAGAGGTGTGAGTGCCAGGCAGAACAGGAGTGGAGAGAGCGTGTCTCCCTGGAATATTCCTCTTCTAATGGGGATGGCTTTCGTTTTCACAAGTCCCTCTTTTGTTTGGAGCTGTAGCACTATTATTATCATTATTGCTATTATTATTATTATTATCATTATTGCTATTATTATTATTATTATTATTATTATTATTATTATTATTATTATTATTAATAATAATATTATTATTATTAACTTTGTATTTATGTTACTTTTCGTAACTTTATTGTAGCTGATTGTACATTTTACGGAATGTCTTCTTTCAACAAAACAGTTGCTTCTATGAAACATATCTAAATAGTGTTTCTTTTTTAAAAAGGAAATATAAATCATTAAGGCATCCAGATATTTGTTCCTATTCGGTAAAGCCATTATATTATTTCCTTTGTGCTCCTACGCATTATTTCGACCATACTTTGCCACTTATCTTTTCCTTTTGCTATACGCGTTTAAATCAAGCGGATGAATACGCCGTGTCCTGCCGGGCTGCGAGAAGCATTGTAGTGAGCTTGCTGTTTCCATAACAGATTTCTGTAACACAATTAATGAAGATGAGGCAAGTGTACATAGCAGATAATCTTGTTTCGTATCCATTATCAATCTAGTGATATGTATACGAAGTCATTATATTAACAAATGATTGAAAGTCAGTTCAGCATTTATTTATTTATTTCACTTTATTTTTTCTCTTGAGAAGGCTGTATGAATTTGGACAAGATTGCCAGTAAACAGCATCTGTTTTTCTTCGAACTCCTCTCACATATTCTTAAGATCAACCTTAGTTTCTATCCGCCGATGAAATATGCAATTCGTATGTTCCAATATTGAACGAAGTAAATAAAAGCTGAAGTCTCTCATTAGAAGCTGAATGTCTCATAACGATGTATTAAACGGTTAATACCCTGTGTATGTCTTAGTTAATCTAAGACATACACAGGCTATTGTTGTAGTCGATCTACAGCATATGAGCACTGATCTAGTACACTTATTGCGAAAAACAAACAAACTTGCACTGTCTCTGCACTCGCAAAGTATATATATTTCTTAGACTGCATTTTTCAGTATGTGATTCAGTATTTTCTAGATGTTTAGCTATACTTTGAGGGAGATTTAGTGTCATTTCTAGCATGCCAAACAATCACATTGAGACCACGTTGTATACCTCCTTACGAAACTCGCCAGATTACCTTTCACACGATACTTATTTACTCTAAGTTTTCTTTAAGTTCTTAAATTATTCTAGGCATTAAGACATCGAAGAGTTGAAGTTTAGCAGCGTTCAAATCTATTGGTAAACAAACGTCCCGTTAATTAACACCAGAATTTGAATTCTTATTCGCTATGAATGTCCTATCCCTATTTACAAATTGACCCTCAAACTTTGTGTTCTTAACTTAATGCCTAACCTTGTCAACTTGCTTTTCCTTGCTTATGGTAGCCTGTTGTTCTTCATAAAGAACATTTACTTCATTGGAAATGACAAAATCACCCTTCATTACAATCAAATTTAACAGTTATTTAAAATCACAAACGACAGCCAAATATTGTAAAAATATCGATTTCTCACATTGCCTCCTTATGGAATAATTTCCCGTCAAATAAAGTGACACCAATGCATGACAAGTAGTTATCAATTATTCACGGATTCAGACTCAACTAAATGCATTAGATCATTCAATCTGGGGACTTAAGTTTCGAAATTGAGTCACCCCAGAGAGCAATCACTAAAAGAATAAAACGCATGACTGATCTTGATTATTGAGACCGGCTTAAAGCATTAAAACTTAAAGCATTAAAATGATGTAACGCTCCACCATGAGCATTACATCAATGGCACAATATAGAAAATATATTGCATACGTATATTGTCTAAACGAGCTAAATATCAGATTCAGAAGTGATCCAAGCATGTGGTCACGTGTCATACTTCCTCTACACAATTTATACACATAAATACAATTCCTTTTCCTCTACAGGCCCTGCTCTCTTCAACAATATGGCAAACCAAATCCAAGAAGGAAAAAATATCATCACCTTCAAACAAAACCAGGGCAAATTTCTTCAAGGGGTGCTAGATAAGCCACTCATGTCTCTATATTTTTTAGTTAACAACAACTCCCTGCTTGAATGGGCCATGATAACACAAAGCTTGGTTTGAAAATGACTTAATGGTGGCTATCAGATGGTGCTATTCAGTTAGACATGGCCTAGGCCAATCACTAGTTGAACCACATCTTAGAAATCCCAAGTTATACGAACGAGTATTTTGGGTGCTGCACGCGTATCAGTGTACCGTTTGGTAATAGCTTATTACCATATCGCTGGTCGGGACACCAACTGGAGCTGAGGTACATCCACCTGCACTCGATTCTATCGGTAGCAATATGCGAATAATTATATCTGAGTGAATCCAAGAATGCTGAAGGGCAACAGCGACACGGTGAAGTTCAATCGCAGACCAAAATGTGCTATAACTAAATATTTTAATACATTTCCTGCGGAGAGCAAACGAATATGCTAACCATTTCACAATCATTTCTGGTGCTACATTACAGGTTAATCTCTTTCTATATATCTCACCTTGTCGCTCGCTCTCGCTCTCCCTCACCCTCTACGGAACAACGGTCTTTTTTGGAAAGAGCACAGAAGATTGTTAGGCAGCTGAACTGGCTTCACCACACATAGGATCTGAGAAACATGTACTAGCAGAGTAGATGCTAAAAATTTTAGACTTGTCACAAAAGTCATGGGAGATAGTAATAACGAGTAGAGTGCATCAGGGAACAATCTTGAGGCTGCTGTGGTTTATGGCGGGTCTTTCGGACATGCCATCAGTAATTCAGACAGCTACACTTACTAACTATGCTGATGACGAATGTACTACTAAAAGGCGGCGAGTGGCAAAAACGTTACCACGCCGGGCGAAATGCTTGATGGTATTTCATCTGCTGCTACGTTGTGAGTTCAAATTCCGCCGAGGTCGTATATGACAAAACTAGGCCTTTGAAATCAAGGTACTACTCAATTTTGTCAGTTGAATTGACTGGGGCAACAGGAAATAAAGTCTTGCTCAGAGACACAACGTGCCGCCGGTTATCCAACTACTGACCTTAGGATCGTGAGCCGAACACCTTAATCATTAAGCTACCGCACTTTCACTGAAATACGATGTCTTAGGAGACAGTATATAAATTCGACCAAATGAAATAGAAATCCAATATTGGCTGATATTTGAATAGTGATTATTGATTTGATCCGGAGATATTACTGGTTTTTGTTTCATTTCTCTTTTTCTTTCATTCTCTACGAGCATGTACTGATCTTGAGCGTAGGAAAACATAGTACTATATACAAACCGGAAAGCTATTTCGCTAGTGTTTGAACCAGTTGCTGTTTGCTTTATATATTTGTTCTGTAATACGGCCACACCTGTTAACATTATTGATTGACCAATAATTTGCGATCTTATCGTATTAGTAAATATATTTCCGATAATGAATGTGTTGAGATGCAAAGTAATAGTGAGATAGATAGAGAGATATATAGATAGATAGATAGATAGAGAGAGAGAGAGAGAGAGAGAGAGAGAGAGAGAGAGAGAGAGAAGAGAGAAAGAGAGAGAGAGAGAATGGGGAATGAGGGGCATACTGAAAAGGAGTTAGAGAAACAGAGTTGTAATGAGTAAGAGAAATAAAGATAGACAAAAGTAGAGAGATGTAGAGGTATGGAAAAGACGATAACGAGCGAGAAAATTAAACAAAGTACTATCAGAAATTGAAGTAAATAGCAAAGTGCCGTAAACCATTGGTGAATTATTAAAGCAATCGTTAAATCCTCACACATTACTAACGTCTATTAGAAGCTGTAGCAGCGAAATAAATGGAAAATGTGATGGATTGCTAGCGATTGGGAAATGATTTGAATAATAATAATAATAATAATAATAATAATAATAATAATAATAATAATAATAATAATAATAATAATAATAATAATAAGGAACATGAGGATAAGGGATGTGGATGATAATGATGATGATGATAATAATAATAATAATAATAATAATATTAATAATACAATTTAACTTCGTTGAAAATCCATTAGGATGAACTGAAAAAGCATTTTATCTAAATTTGATCTTACAAGAGACAAAAACATTTGACATTAAGTGCATTTGAAGAAAAATAGATTAGATATAAGTATTTGTAGATGCTTTTATATAATATACACACTTAACCGTGTTGATTCAAAGATGTTTTATATTTTGCACTTTAAATATGCATTACATCTTAAATAAACAACTACTCTGTTGTATGAATTGAAGAAACCTAAAAGACTAAACGTGTCTTGTCTATTCATTGACGTTTTTTTTTCTTTTAGACTTTGCTTATATTTTATTTTATTATTGATCGTTTTACAGTTTATTAAGTTTTACGTTTAAAGAAAAGCATTATAGCAGATTAAAAACTATTTTAGTAGTTTTTAATTAATTTCTCTTGGGCCGTGGGCTTTAAAGAATATTGACAATCAATAAAAAAAAAAATTCTGATTCAGAATAAAATGAGCAAAGCAAATAATTGTTGCAGACTAAGTTAAAAAACTTGCCCAAGACATCACAAATTATGAAATATGACGTTCCTTGCATTAAATTTGGAATAGGCTCTAGCGTAGCTACATAGTAATAAGCTTCCTTTCTAACCACATGATATCGGGTTCAGTGCCACTGCGTAGTAACTCGGGCAAGCGTCTTCTACTATAGCCCCGGACCGATCGAAGTATCGTGAATGGATTTGCTTGGCGAAAACTGAAAGAACCCGCCATATATATACAGGAGTGGCTGTGTGGTAAGTAGCTTGCTTACCAACCACATGGTTCCGGGTTCAGTGTTTTCTACTATAGCCTCGGGCCGACCAAACCATTGTGAGTGGATTTGGTAGATGGAAACTGAAAGAAGCCCGTCGTATATATGTATTTATATGTCTTTGTGTGTCTGTGTTTGCCCCCCCCCACATTCAGAATGGCCGCAGTCAAATGACTGAAACCGATAAAGAGAGTATATTCGTACATATATATATATATATATATATATATATATATATATATATATATATATATATATATATATATATATATATATTCACATATGTAGGTGTATACATACATACATACATACATACATACATATATGCATATATATATATATATATATATATATATATATATATATATATATATATATATATATATATATATATATATATACACACATAACTTAGAGGTTCGGCAAAAGAGACCGATAGAATAACTACTTAGCTATAAAAAATAAGTACGGGGGAGTGGGTGGTTGGATTCTCTGAAGTAAAACCTTCATGGCAATGCCCCGGTGTGGCTACACTCCGCTGATTGCAACTAGTGAAAGATAAAAGATATGAGACATGAATTCAAACAAGCGACGATGAAAAGGAAGGTTTCCTAATAACGAGCTTAGACCGGTTTCTTGTTTTGTTTTGTTTTGTTTCATTTATCTAAGTTATGTAATGAAAGTCCGCTTTTATACAATGATCCTTTTAAGTAAGTAATCAATAACATAACACACTAGGAATATCCTTATATATCATGTTTCATATCCATGTATTCCTCGAAGTAGATTTCTTTGTTCAGAAGTAAGAATTTTATACAGATACAATTAAAATATCGGAATTACAAAAATAGCTAATGAATGGAATAGGAATTTTACTTTCAGATAATATGAAAAGAGGAAAAGAGCAAGCTTTATTAGGAGTTCCATGCGTTTTCTATATATGATGGCGTTCGCTCATTTATAGTAAAGTCACATCAAAATGATCATTATCATAATTTATTATTTCCGGATGTTGTGATATGAGAGAACAAATGAACGAGAGAATCGGGATTTAATGACCAAATGAAAAGCCAGCCTTTCATAATTGATTCATCTACACGATACAAAGACTCTGACCAAGTCTTTCAGCTGTTAAATATACATGAAGAGTATCGGGGATGGAAAAAGTAGGTGCGGCAAGCTGCCTTTCGTAACAGAATGCCCAGATATTCATTATGCTGAATGCACTGTTTTACTACTACCCGCATAACGAGAGAAGCTATGTTGCTTTTAAACAGATAACGATAATGACTCCAATTGATTGTGACATCTTTTTTTCAGGGAGCAAGGATCGTGTAGCTAATTACTGTAAAACGAGGAGGTATTATAACTTCACGTTCCATCTAGGATATTCTGGTACTGGTTACAGCTTGCTTTTGGTCCCTAGTGCAGCACTAGTATCCAGCAATATATTTTTTACATAGTACGTTCTCGTATATGTTTGTGTGTGTGCATGTATGTATGTAAGTGTATACATACATACATACATATGCATATATATCTTTTACTCTTTTACTTGTTTCAGTCAGTTGACTGCGGCCATGCTGGAGCACCACCTTTAATCGAGTAAATCGACCCCAGGACGTATTCTTTGTAAGCCCAGTACTTATTCGATCGGTCTCTTATGGCGAACCGCTATGTTACAGGGACGTAAACACACCAGCATCGGTTGTCAAGCGATGTTGGGGGGATAAACACACACACACACACACACATATATATATATATATATATATATATATATATATATATATATATATATATATATATATTACATATATATATATATATATATTACATATATATATATATATATATATTACATATATATATATATATATATTACATATATATATATATATATATATATATATATATATATATATATATATATATATTACATATATATATATACATACATATGTACGATTGGCTTCTTTCAGTTTCCCTCTTCCAAATCCACTGACAAGGCTTTGGTCGGCCCGAGGGTATAGTAGAAAACACTTGCCCAAAGTGACAAGCGGTTGAACTGACCCTAGAACCATGTGGATGGTAAGCAAGCTACTTACCACACAGCCACTCCTGCACCTATGTATATATATATAAACTTAGTTGTAAATTGTAAAACATAACTGTCACCATAGCTACATGAACCTGGAGATTGCAAAGTTTAATGCATGAAAGTACTACTTCAATCAAAATGGACATTTAATATTCTAACAATTCCTTACATTATATTATTTTATATTATATTATTAGAAGATACAGATACAAACCCACACACAGATCTTTCCCCTGCACCTTTAGTCTCTCAACTGGTCACTGGCCTGGTGTGGTCTTGTGATTTCGTTATCATAAGAACTATCAAATCCATCCTGACCTCTCTCGACTACGTGTCACTTCCCTTGTGAGTTATATTAAGCATCAGTCCAAACTCAGATTCAAAACTGCCGACCAAACATAAATTCATCTCCTTCCCTTTGTAGGCTTTCGTACCAATTATTAGACCACAGATTAATGACTGAAAGTATGTCTAGTCATTTCAGCTTATATTTGGTTGCGTCTTTGGTCGTGAAAATATGGGAAAGATTACCAGAGTTCTTAAACTCATCAACGGAACTAATATCTCCCAATTTGTCCTAGAGTACTTCTATCTGCTGTTGAAACAACAAGGAGGAAATAGCTTCCTTCCTTAAGCGTATATATATATTATTTATTTCTCTGCTCTTTCCTGAATTACACCTTGTACAAATCAATGAGAGACCGTCTGATTTTACACAGTTCTCAGAGTTAATTAATTCTCTCGGAACTTCGTCACGTTTACCATCACCGTCTGATTAATATCCAAGGCAAAACTAACTGTTTTTACACTATTGCTACTAAACGAAACGGTTCAACATATTTTTGTGTGCAATGAGCGTTTTTGATGTGACTCTTGTCAACGCTATCTTTCAGATATGTGTTAAGCTGTTCAGAGAAAAAAACATGATTTCAATGGAAACTTCATTCATATGTTGATAATAGTATTCGATCAATGATGTAATTTGTTTTAGAGTAGTAATTTTATTGTTTTGTTGTATTATTGCAATTTCCTTCAGGGATGACCCTAGGAGACATTTTAACGCGACAGTGACATCAAAATGTTGAGACAAATATATAGTCTGCAGAGAAAAACGCTCTTTATTAACTTATGTTATCGGAACACACGTTCGTATGAAGCTAAAATCTTTATTTCGAATTCATCGAGAAGAAAGAATTTCCATTTGGTCATCTTCCAAATAAACACGACTCATTGAGTAAAGATTGAAGAAAAAAAACCTGTGTAAACAGTACAACTGCCAGCAACGATAACGCACGCGCGCGCGCATATAATTTTAGATATATATAATTATATAAGAATACATGTACATATGAATATATATGTATACACACACACTCACAATTACAGTAATATATACTAGCGGGATCCGTGGATATTTCACGCAATTAATAGTACGCCTAGTGAGTTATTTCTGAAAAATGTTATCTCTCAAAAACCTGAAAGCGTAGACTGTATTGTGTTTGTATTGAAATATATACACTTTATATGCTCTATGTACAATTTTATAGATATAACACGCAGTAGTCATAAAAGAAATATTCACTTATTTTCTTATTTTTCCCATAAATCAAATAATAATAATAATAATAATAATAATAATACCCGAACATTTAGTATAATTGCGTATATCTTCACGCAAATAAGCTTGAATATCTCACGGTATTGCACCTATGTCCATGCGTTATATGATAGGCGGTAGTAAAACAAAATTTAGTTCCATTTAAACACAAAAACACATTTTCACTATACACTCACCACCGCAACCTCAAACACTACCACCACCATCATCTCTCTCTCTCTCTCCCTGTCTCTCCCCATCTCTGTGTGCCTTTATTAAACCTCACCATCAGAACATCGCCCCTCATTTTATATTATATTTCTAACTCACCTTCTCTATATCACTAATTTCAACTTACTTTTTTATCCACGTAATAGATATTAGGTTTCCCCTATAACACGTCATGGGAGCTTCTCTCTCCCTTTTTTCTTTCTCCTTCTTTTCTCTCTCACTCTTTTTCTTTATATCTCTTTCTGTCTCACTCTTCGCCTTATTCTCTTTTTTTTTCTCCCTCTTCTTCTCTCTTTCCCTTCAACCAATCACGTGAAAGCGTTACAATTACGTTCCCTCTATCTCACGTCATAGATGCTTCTCTCACCGTTTTTTCTCTCCATCTTTTCTCTCTCCTTTTCTCTCCCGCTCTTCGCCTTTCTCTTCAGCTAATCATGTGAAAGCGTTACGGAAGGGCTAAGTAACGTTCGATCAATCAGAATTATTATAAGATATGCGTTATATGTGTCTACTAACCACTATATGCTATAATTTAGTATCATTGCATTTCGAAATTGACTATTCTAGTAAGCGTTTATTGCATATATACATGTATATATATCTATCTATCTATATATATATATATATATATATATATATATATATATATATATATATATATATATATAGAATACGAGGAGTATCAGAGGACACTTAATTCGTAGTGTATTTCTCTCCTCAAACAAATTAAAATGTTGTATTTTGTTCAGAACCCTCATAGATGATAAAATACGAGCATAGGATCAGAGAGTTAATGCTGTTGGATATGTTGGGGAATAGAGATAATTATAAAAGTACAAGGGATTGTTTATGACAGATGTCTGGAGTGGAAGACCATTCAAGTTTCAGTAAACTCAGCACCTTCTCATGAATGCCACACACAATCCAAGAATGGATGTAAGCCAATATTTACGATCATGTAACACCAAACTTGTAGCTTCCATACTCGGCAGATTTACATTCTGTGGACTACAGCGTTTGGAGTGTTGCAAAAATAAAGGCAGATTGATATTCTCAAAATACGACACCTTTATTGAAGGCTACTATTGACTAGTTAATATCTGAATTGGATAAGGACCAATCCGTGTAGGAATTTCAATGATTCCGGTCCCACAATGAAACAGCGTACGAAGCTGAGACATATTCGTGAAGTAATATTGTAAGCTTATTGATAAAATGCACACAAATGTTGATTAAAATACACTTTTGATAGATTACAGCTTTATTAAACTATCAAATGCTTTTCGCACACTGAACACATGTATATGTGTGCGTTTCTCTGTGTGTGTATGTGTGTGTGAGTGTGTGCGTGTGTATGTATGTATATGTATATATATGTACATGTATAAAACATGCATCTCTGTCTATATATGTATATAAATGTGCATGTGTGTCTGTGTCTATGTGTGTATGTATATGTGCTTTGGGGTTACACTGAACCACACACGAATACTAATACATTTCTTTGGTGCTTAGCTTTGAATATCCAGCGGCAGAGCACAAATCTTATCAAGATAAACCACATTCTTTTCATTTTATGTTTATGAGATCAAGGCCATATGTATAAATAATGTGTTTATGTCGATTTAATCGATGGGATCAGATCCTTAAATATTTGTATTTTTGCCTAAGTAGGAAATCAATACATCTCTGCGATACTTATGAACTTAAAACCAATGTGTCAATTGCATAATACGACTAGAACATTGAATAAAAATTGTATAATATCGAAATAACGAAACATTACACGTGCACCTTCTACTCTGATGTATGTCGACAAGTATCAGCCATAGAAAAGAAATTCATAGAGTTTTGAAGGAAATAAGAGAATTGGTAATAATAAATCGTTAAAATTCTGATTTATATCTTCTTTATATCTTTTACATTTCCAGATTATCGTATTGTGTTTTTTTTTCCTTCTTTAAACGTAAACAATAAAACTGATGTTAGAAAATACTGAAAAAAATGATGTAATCTTTTAAGATTTAAGAAACAGTTGACGTTACACATGTAGAATCATACGTTTGCTAAGATGTTCTAAAATCTAAAGAAAATTTATTCCGATGCAATCACACAGAAGGAATGTAGAAATCTATTGTATTCATTAACAAAAATAGAAATAAAAATAAACATAATAATGAAATCAATGTGAATTATTTGTTTTCGAGTTTAATTTTTAATTTTCTCTACTTGTGTCAATGCATGGAAATCGATAAATGAATCGTATTGGAACATTCTGTCAGAAAGACAAAAATTAATTTGACATTATAAAGACACAATCACAAAAATAACAGTAGTAGTACAAGTATTATTATTATTATCATTATTATTATTATTATTATTATTATTATTAGTAGTAGTAGTAGTAGTAGTAGTAGTAGTAGTAGTAGTAGTAGTAGTAGTAGCAGCAGCAGCAGCATGGTAGCAATGGTATTAGTAGTTCACAAGAACATCAAGGACAAGAACAACAAAAACAAACACGACAATAACAACCACAACAACAACACTAATAATAATAATACTAATAACAGTTATGATAATGCTTTCTACAATAGGCACAAGGCCGGGAATTTGTGGGGAGGGGGATAGTCGATTACTTCTCTCACAAACACAATTGGTGGGAACAAAATCCACCACATTTTGCCCAGAACGTCGAGATTATCTTTACTTGGAATTTCAGAGTTCAGTCTGATCTGGAAATATACGCTAACTGACCAGATCTCGAGGTGAAAAAATATATTGAAAGCACTTCTCTTCTGATTGATGTTACAAATCCAGCTGACGAAGCAATCTACGCAGATAAGAAGCTGCAATATAACCGACCAGAAGGAATTTGAAGAACGGACCTTAATCAACGTAGCTAAACCTGCAGACCAGAATATTATGAAGAGAGAGAACGAGAAGGTCGAGAAGTAGCAAAATCTAGTATTGGAAGTAACACGAATCCATAATCCCTCAGAAGTGAGTGTGATCCCTATCATGATTCGCACGTTTGGGACCATCTCAAACAAAGAAATATTCTGGCACAAAAAGCTGCTAATACCAAAACTTCATAGGAAATACTCAGTTAGCAGCAATACTCGGAACAGTTCATGTGTTGAGAAAAGTGATGCAGATCTAAGCTGTCAGAAGAAGATGAGAAGTGCTAAAGATATCTCAAGAGAAGAAAGGGAAGTAGAAATAATATGAATAAAAACAACTCATCTCATCACCACCGCCATCACCACCACCACCACGAACACTATCACCAATAATATTCATGATTATTTCATTTATTTGCCACAAGGGCGAAGGATGAGAGGGACAATACTAAAACAGACATGAGGTGTGGGGATTTACATATACAGTAATCCTTTGACTATCGTGGGTGCTACGTTCCAAAACACCCTGCGATAGGTGAAAATCCGCGAAGTAGAATCTGTAGTGTACTGTATATATTTTTATTATCTTTATAATTTGTATATATTTATTTTATTATGAATTAAAAAAAAAAACATCACAAAGGAAACGACGTAAGCTTAAATATTAAACCACGATAGTTGAAACGTGATATGGCGAGGGAATACTGTAATGAAATGATAAAAAAATGAAAGGAAGTAGGTATACACGATATACACTGAAAAGGAAGGGACATATGCATTACAAACACAATGATTAAAAATATGTGGCTGGGAGGATGCCTCCTGATACAGGAAGGCCTCAAGTGATGATCGAGGAACCCCACCGTCCGAGATTTCTCTGAAACACCAAATCCGACTCAAATCTCTACACTTAGAGAGGTACCATCCACTCTTGCCATTTCCGTAACTTTCACTTACCTTTCGGTAAATTCACTCAAGGACAGCCCTTCCCTCTCCACTCTCAATTTCCTTTTCAAGCGAAACTTCAAGAAGTCAATGGGAGCTCTACCAAAGAGGAATGTACCTGTCCTCATTCCTTTCAGCCTCTTTCACCATAACCATCAGGCAAAGGAAAACTGCCTTGCCTGCCCGATTGATAGTGGGCGGCGGTGCGACCATCACTATAGACTCGGTCGTCAGCCGAATCCGTCCCACACGTGACGGCAGCTGTTCAACATAATCCCACAAGTCAACAATGCCTGGACACTGAACGAGGGCGTGTGGAAAGGTTTCGTCACTCTCGACCCGACATATCGTGAACCGGTAGTGCCACCCGTAAGCACTGTCAGGCTAAGAACATTTGGAAATCATCCATGGTAGTTCCTGACAAGAAAGTCCTCCACAACAGACTAACCAGTTTGTTCTCGTCGGCACCCAGAGTCTCCCCTAGAACGTCATTGAACTTCCCCGCCACTAATCGTCTATAAATTTCTAAAGCGCAAAGGTATGACAGGTTAGCTTGAGAGGTTAAACAGTTGTGGTCGATGAAAAAGGTGTACCAATAATTGTCGGACTGTGCTTAAGTGGAACGTATTTAATTACCCTGAAAATATGGAAAGCAAGCTGGACCTCAGCAGAATTTGAACTCAGAACGTTAAGTCAAAGTGAATTGCTGCCAAGCATTTTGCTCGACAATTCTGTGACGGCGATAATGGTATAACTTTATATTCTACGACAGAAATTTCGAACAAAATATTTTGCTAAGACACTAACGTCTCAAAAATATAAATATTATATATAGTCAATATCCGATGCATTACATTAAGGACCATAATATTTTAAAAAGGAAAAAAATACACATTAAATACAATTATCTGTTTCTAAGGTATTTTAATTTCTTGCTTTAATAATTTTTCTGGAAAATCCAGCCTAAAAAATTGACCCAGAAGACCAGCTTTAATAAAGGCTTTTTCGGGAAACGTTTATTAAATGATAATACATCTCCTGTTTATTAAATGATAATACATCTCCTGTGGATCGGTATTAGTTGGAAATTATCACCAAGAGAGTCATACATCAAGAGAGGTAGTATAGATTGTCATTACGTCACTCATAATTCTTTTCATCGTGGTTCGTTAAAAGCCAATTATTATGGTGATTTCGTCATAAAATAATAATGCAATTTCTCTCTTTTAGGTTTAGTATAATATCCGATCATATATCAAAGCTGTTGTTATTTTCACAGTTCAATTAAAAATTCACTAGCGTTATAAATCTAAGAGTTAAAATACTATTTTATATTATGAATAAAATATATGGCAATACTGAACGAATTTTTATGCCACCAGACGGCTTTATAAAGTTTTCTTAGGTGCGAAGCGAATTTTAAGGAGTAGACAAAGGAGTAGACAAAATGCATCATCATAGAATAATACTTCTATCATTTTATTAATATATGACAAAGAAATGAGTGGCAATGTCAATCTCTATAATTTAGGGATCATAGCTTAAATGTAGGAAGTAGGACATCTCCCAGTCTGTACCATTGAGTAAAAATTAAACAAAATGATTCGACAACTAATATCATAATGTGTGTATATACTTGCGCATGCACTGTTTTTGAAAAATGTTTGCACGCCGAGAAAAATGCTTAGCGGTATTTCATCCGTCTTTACATCATAAGTTCAAATCCGCAAAGATTGATTTTGCTTTTCATCCGTTCCGGGTCGATAAGACAAGTATTATTTGAACATTGGGGTCGATGTAATCGACTTACACCGACCTGCGACCTTTCAACTTTTGTGGAGTGAAGAAAATTCACGAATATCAATCTTTCCCATTGCACCAAATCAAAAACAAGATCCGTACCCTGTCGATGTTGTGATAAACATTAAGAAAAACTCATTATTAACTGTGCTCTATGTATGAGTATCCCATCAGATGTGAAACCGGTTTGGAAAGTGTTGAAAAATTTCAAGAAATATTTAAGTTCGTTGTGAACCTATATTTTTTGAATTTCTAATTGCGTCAGTTTTGTTTTCTAACAAAATATTCATATGTGTGTGTAGCTCTGTGCTTTTGTGACTGTATTTGCATGTATGTGTCTCTGGCTAATTGTCAGATGTCATAAAAATTTCCAAGCACTTTGTAACATCCAGGCTATCTGTTTGTGTCAGTTTAAGATATTTTAAGAATGTATCCAGAAGAGAGTTTACATACTTACCTTACATACATACATACATACATACATACATACATACATACATGCATGCATGCATACATGCATACATACATACATACATACATACATACATACATACATACATACATGTATGCATACGTACATACGTACATACATACCTACATAAATGCATTCATTCACACATACATACACACTTTCGCGTGCACGTGGACACACATGTATAATGACAAACATACAATGCGCAGAAATGTTTTCATAGTAAAAACTATTTAACACTTAACCCCAGCAGTATATTCATCTATGGCATCGAAAGTTTGAATAGCCACGTAGACCGCACAGACACACACACACACACACACACACACACACACACACACACACACACACACACATACACACCACACCACACCACACCACACAAATGCTTTCTTGCACACCTATTTAATGTTGATTGCCATTGGGTAGAAATGAAACATTGTCTCTACTGAAAACACTAGTTTAAAGAAACTTGTTTGTCACCGGGGAATATTTTGTTAGTCAGAAATTATTTCTATTGAATCTTAGATAAATAATTCTTCTGGCTGTTGAAGGATTAGATGCGATTTCCATCAGCTGAAATATAACAAAAATCATTCATAATTTTGCTGCGTAGCAAGCATTACTATCGCTTCACAGACCATAAATTGATATATAAATTTATATATCAAAAATTCTAAATCTTTAGAAGTTGGCAATTGTCAAAAAAATACAAAATTTAACATACACGCACATATATATATATATATATTTATATGTATTTATACATATATATATATATACATATATGTATATATTTATACATTTATATACCGGGCACACATATACGCGTGTGTGTATGTATGTATATTACGTGTATATATATCTATATTTATAGGTGCGTATATTACCTATATATATATATATATATATATAAATATATATACATATATATATATATATATATATATATATATATATATATATATATATATATATATACATACATATATATATAATTTATATGCATATGTGTGTGTATGCATGTGTATGTGTATTTCACAGACGGATATGATCGAATTAACTAATGTTTAATATCGATGCCTATGCACATGACTTGACGTTCTATATTGAATATTTTTGATTGGCCATCAGGAATAGCTTGTAGTAAATTATAGATCAATGGTGAAATCTCTATCAAAATATCTCAGGATATTTTATAGTGCACCATTTTATGAAGGTTATTACCAATCGTGTTATTTGTCTCTCTGCAGAGGCTGGCCTTGGTTATTTTCCAACGCATACAATTCGGTAGGAAAGGCGGGCTTTCTATATCTAAGTAATCTGCTTTTTCCTTCTTATTCAACTCTCTCTCTCTCTCTCTCTTCCCTTCCCTTCTTCCATCACTCTCTTCCTTTTTAATGTTTATAATTGATATATACACATCTTTTACCAAATTTGGTTATGATATCATTTTTGGGATTCTTAAATCATGATGTTAATTATCAGTTAAAGGGGCAAGAAACTAAGAAACCTAAGATGTTAATACAGAGGAAATTTTATTTGGAGGTCTATGGGGGGAATGTTTATATACGAAATTGTTATGTTGTATATAAATAATATACAACATAACAATTTCGTATATAAACATTCCCCCCATAGACCTCCAAATAAAATTTCCTCTGTATTAACATCTTAGGTTTCTTAGTTTCTTGCCCCTTTAACTGATAATTAACATCATGATTTAAAGTCTACCCCTAGCCTGTCTCTTTTTATAGGCAGTTAACTATATACACCTGACGGTTGCTAATGTCCTATTTCCTGTCTGGAGAAAGAGAATGCATATGATAATACTTATGACCATACCTAGCCATGAGTTGTCAACTATTATTGTCCTTTATTTAAAAGAGACACAGTCTTCTAGTCTTAGATTTTGTTGTTGATAAAAAAGAGATAAATGAATTAGAAATGAATTACAACCCTTACGACCTTATGACCCCACTATGCTCCATGAGATTCTTAGAAGTTGTAGTCTATTCCTAGCTGCAATAGCGACAACATGAATTTCTTCCATCTTCTTACCCTGTTAAGAATTATATTAATGTATCCTACTTGTTAAGATTCCATTTATTCATTTGTGCAGCTGAAGATAGCATTGCATTTAAATTAATGTAATGATTGCATTGTTCCATTAAATGGATCCGCTTGAAACAGTTGTACTGCATTACTACTTGATATCCTGTTGCTTAATTTGATTTTGTACACCTTACTTCTAGCTGTGCGGATAATTCCTGACTGATTTGGTACTTCAACTTAAGTACCTAATTCAACTGAATCTTAATTTTATATATATATATATATATATATATATATATATATATATATATATATATATAGAATGCGCGAAGAGACGCTCGTACAAGTGTATGGTATGTGATCATCGCATCAGTGCTTGTAGGTACCAAGACTTTTAACCTACTGAGTTAAAAATACTTCCTGGGAACAAGAGCTGACTGTAAGAACTGTGTAGATGGTGCATGTAATAAAAACATAAACGATTAACAGTCACCTATCCATGGCATTATAGATACTACATCATTTACTGAAAGTATTATATTAATTATGAGAAACTAGCAAGGTGAACGTACAGTTCTCCATCAATGTTTACAGCTGTTTCAAAAATTCAGTGACTGTTTGATGCAATTCTGAGTCACACAGGAGTGCTAGGAAGAAGGGGAGATAATAAAGTGGTGGTGATCCCAAAACGAAGGTGCGCGTGCGTATGTATAAGAGAGTATGTATGTGCGTGTGGAAGAGGGCGGGTAACCTTCACGTGTGTACGAGAATGTATTTGTGCTTGTGTGTGCGTGTGTTTGTGTGCGTGCATGTCTGTGTGCGTGAGTGTCTGTGTGCATGTGCGCGTGCGTGCGTTTGTGTGTGCGTCCGTGTTTGTGTGTGTGTGTGTGTGTGTGTTATTTACTGTTACGTTACTGTTTTAGTTCTAGCATGTTGTTAGATTGTTTCCACTAAGTACAGCGATATTTCTTCTCTGCAGTAAGAGTCGAAATAAGTAATTTCAGACTTCTCATTATTTTCTTTCAACTCGTCTGAAAGAATAACTCCCTTTCATGTGTTGCAGCATTATTTTATTCTGTTGCATCCTGTTTGGGAGTAAAATGGGTCAGCATAGTTGTTATTCTTGATTTTCAGTGCGTTTGTAACATAGTTAGGTGAGAGGTACCATTTTCAAGAAATTTTACATCAACTTTGACCCGATATTAAGTAAGATTTCTAATAAAATAACTGGTTAGTTTTTGGTGTTTAAACATTTAATATTCTTTTCTCCTTTTCGATTTCAAGTCAGTTTCTTTCCACACTAATATCTAATTCGATAATTCTCAATTTTCAAAAAATGATGTCAGAACTGGGGCAAAATGGACAAATCTAATTTCATTATTTTTTTTTATATATAAGAGGCGCAGGAGTGGCTGTGTGGTAGGTAGCTTGCTTACCAATCACATGGTTCCAGGTTCATTCCCACTGCATTGCACATTGGGCAAGTGTCTTCTACTATAGCCTCGGGCCGACCAAAGCCTTGTGAGTGGATTTGGTAGACGGAAACTCAAAGAAGCCCGTTGTATATATGTATATATATATGCATGTGTGTATATGTGTCTGTGTTAGTCCCCGCAGCATCGCTTGATAACCGATGCTGGTGTGTTTACGTCCCCGTAACATAGCCGTTCGGCAAAACAAACCGATAGAATATGTACTAGGCTTACAAAGAATAAGTCCTGGGATCGATTTGCTCGACTAAAGGCGGTGCTGCAGCATGGCCGCAGTTAAGTGACTGAAACAAGTAAAGGAGTAAAAGAGTAAAAGAGTAACAGAGTCACTTCTGCTGATCGCGAAGAAGTTTTAAAGAATATTTTATGTTGAATTTTTAGATTTCGCCGAATTTCGTTAATTCCGTATCGTGTGCTATTTTCCCCTGATCCTCTTTCATTCGACCTATTTAAATATTGGTTGAATTATTGACTTTCTGATGACGAAGGATGGATATCGATGACTATGAGTCTATTTTCAAATGTTATTCTTGGAAATTGAAGAGGCAAATTTACTTCTTATTACTCATTTTGCCCCAGCTAAAATTTGTCATTCATATGCTCAAATATAACGGAGATAATTGTTTGAAATAGAGTTCTGAATATATTGTTGCGATTTTTATGCATTTAAAGAAGGTCATTCGCTTAGGAAATAATTTTTGTAAGGTACTGAATATTTGTAAAACACATTCTGTTTCTCAAAATCAAAAATGCAGCATTTTTTCCCTTATTAAAAAATATTATAACTATTGAATGTTTATAATTCCACTTATGTCCTTACATAGAAAATATATGAACTCGTTCTTTCCGACTATCACTAAGTTGTTATTGTCCAAAACTTCTGCCTTTAGGTAACATGAATGGTATAGCGTTAATCCCTATTAATTGATATTTTTATAGACTCTTAATATTTCTCAAACTGCTTACAGTAGGTTTAATTGGCAAGAAAAATAATGTTGGCATACACAGCTAATGTAGCTTTCTTCTTGAATCCTTATTTGTTAAAAGGAAGAAAAAATAGAAAGCTTCTTCTGTCAAGAAAAACGCCTCTTCACCAACTAATTTCGCCAGGAAAATCGCTTCTGTTATCTATCGAAGTTGTTTATCTCATCCACATTATTTTATTTGCCGTTTGATGCGGTCATTATTGAAGCAGATGCGGTCATTATTGAAGCAGATGCTCCTGCTTAGTCTGCAATTACCTCTATCCTCATTGACCTTCACTTTCTTCTCTATATTTATATCTCCGCAGTAATTGTTTAGCGTCACATTCAGCCGTACTTTGCACTATTTTCCTTGCTATTGTCTATTTTCTTTATTTTAGTGAAACAGTAGTAGCAGGCGTTTTCTATATTTTAGCTAGCCATGCAGTTGTTGTCATTGCAAGAGTGTTTATTTCGACAGTCTGCTTACAATGGTGCAGTGCCAATAATTTTTCACACCTTTTGAGACAGATGGATAATAAAGTGAAGTTAGCTTGATTAATGTTCATTGTAGCTTTTGAAGTAACGTTCCAGCGGGTGAAATGTTAAAATGGAAAGTAATTTCGTGGAAGAATAACTACAAGAGGTATAGGGCAGTTAAGCGTTCACTGAACTCATATATAGCAAGCATGATTATGGTCAGTGCTACAGCTAAAAATATAAAAAGAAAAAACAAACATACGATATATTTGGAAGTTTCAGATATATAAGTCATTTGTGGTTATTAGAATTAAATAACAACAGATCAGAAATAATCCTCAAACTCTGATTGATATTTATGCTGTTGCTTGAGTCTCTTGGTGCCACCTTATGATCGTCTAACTGAGGCCCATACGCTATAATTTATCGCTCAGCCGCTACTGCCACTGGGTTGTCAGATAAATACGTTCGTTTCTTTGTAATGTTATCTGGGTCTTCGAATCAATATCCGGTGATTTCTACAGTCAATGCATTGACAGACTAGTGCAGTGGTTTCCCACCTGGTGTCTGCGGACCCCTGGTTGTCCGGAAAGGTAATATTGGAGGTTTCTGAACGAAATTCAAAATTTCATATAAACATACATACATATATATATACATAAGGGTAAGCATATTAAAAGCGGTCTGTGAAAAAAAAAAACTCATTTAAATAAAAGGGCTCGGAAGCACTGTTGGGAACGAATGTGAAAAGGTTGGGAACCACTGGACTAGTGGCTGGTCGGCAACGAATGGTGAACAATGAAAAAGAATATATTGTTTGCTACTCTAGGCACAAGGCCCGAAATTTTGGGGGAGAGGCCAGTCGATTAGATCGACTCCAGTACGCAACTGATACTTAATTTACCGATCCAGGAAGGATGAAAGGCAAAGTCGACCTCGGCGGAATCTGAACTCAGAACGTAAGGACAGACCACATACCGCTAATCATTTTGCTCGACGTGCTAGCGTTTCTTATTTCTTTACTGCCCACAAGAGGCTACACACAGAGGAGTCAAACAAGGACAGACAAAGGGATTAAATCGATTATATCGACTCCAGTGCGTAACTGGTAGTTATTTAATCAACACCGAAAGGTTGAAAGGCAATGTCGACCTCGGCGGAATTTGAACTCAGAACGTAGCGGAAGACGAAATACCGTACAGCATTTCGCCCGGCGTGCTAACGTTTCTGCCAGCTCGCTGCCTTAAGAAGGAGAATGTATTCTACTCTAAGCACAAGGCCCAAAATTTCGGGGAGGGATCCAGTCGATTATTTCGACCCCAGTATGCAACTGATATTTAGTTTATCGACCACGAAAGGGTGAAAGGCAAAGTCGACCTCGCTGGAATGTGAACTCAGAAGGTAAAGACGAAATACCGCTAAGCATTTCACCCGGCGGGCTAACGATTCTTATTTCTTTATTGCCCACAAGGGACTAAACATAGAGGGGAAAAACAAGGACAGACAAAGGGATTAAGTCGATTACATCGACCCCAGTGCGTAACTGGTACTTAATGTATCGACGCCGAATGGATGAAAGGCAAAGTACTTGGGCGGAATTTGAACTGAAAACGTAACGGCAGACAAAATACCGCTAAGCATTTCACCCGGCGTGCTAACGATTCTTATTTCTTTATTGCCCACAAGGGGCTAAACATAGAGGGGACAAACAAGGACAGATAAAGGGATTAAGTTGATTAGATCGACCCCAGTGCGTATCTGTTACTTAATTTATCCACACCGAAAGGATGAAAGGCAAAGTCGATCTCGGTGGAAATTGAATTCAGAACGTAACGGCAGACGAAATAACAATTTCTTTATTGCCCACCGGGGATTAAAGAATGAAAGGCGAAGTCGACCTCGGCAGAATTTGAACTCAGAACATAACGGCAGACGAAATACAGATTTTTTTATAACCCATAAACGGCTATACAAAGAATTTTTAAGACATCACAAAACATAAAGACAGTACAAAACGTAAACATAAAATCGGGGTAATTAAAATAACATGATAATATGCAAGAATGAAAAAAAAATGAGGCGCAATGTCCACTCGATCCCCGAAGTCGGGTGGCTACATTTATCCAGTTTTTCACTTTTACGTTCAACGTAATGTAAACATTTTAACGGTTTTGTAACTCAAAAAATTCAAAAACTCGAGTTACCTTTCTTCCATTAATCATTGTTACGTCCGTCCTTAACAACTGCAAATAATCAGTTCTAGGGATTTGTGTCTCCACCAACCATATCCGTTTCGTTATTATATTTTCACCAAGTTCTTTTATGCACTCGAAGCATCTTTCCTCACGTGTCAAAATGCATTTTTCAGCATATTTCTCTGGCATTTTCACTCTTATTTCTTCTAACCTCTCGACTTTTCTCTCCATCTGCTCGCAATTCTCGTACTTTATCAAAAGCCCCTTGTATTTCACATCTTTATCAGTTCTCTTCCCCTCTTCGTGTACATTATTAGTTTCTGGCTTTTTTATCTCTTTTTTGTTTTCTGTTGACCGTTCCTTTGACTTTTTTTCCTTCGCTTTTTAGGGTTAGTAGCTCCATTTTTGTTCTTCTCCTTTGTTTTCTCTGTTTCACACTTCTGTCTCTCTTTTATTTCCTCAGTGTGGTCTACAATTCCTTCCTCCTCTGCTTGTGCTTTCTCTTGCTGTGCCTGTGTGACCTCATATAGGGGGCATTTGGTCTTCATATGACCTCTCTCCCCGCATATATAACAATTTTGTTTTCTTACCTCGACTACGACATTTAACGTTTTCTCGTCCTCCATTTCTATCTGGTAGGGAATTATTTCTATGTCCTCGAATGTGGCAAAAAGCCACATTTCGAGTCCAAATCCCCACCATTTGTGCACTTCTGATTTCGCCACTCGTCCCAATTCCGGCTCCTCATTGGTTGCAGCCAGCACTGTTGCAACCAACCACTCTGGTTTAATATCTGGTGTAACTCTGGGAATACGTATTTTCACACTTCTTCTTCCTCTATAACTTGGTAGCAATGCTATTTTCTCACTTCTTAAGATGTTGGTCGCATGCTTGGTTGCCTCTTCTATAGTGGCGAACCTCACCTCAACCGTACCGAACTTTCTCCCTCCGTTGATGTACTTGGCTTCATTGACACTTTCACCCAGGCACTCCTCGATTTCCTCTTCCGTCACCATTTCAATTTTACCGGTTTCGACAGCCTGTGTGCGATACACTACTGTCTTCAGAATTTTATTTTCTTTAGTCTCTTTTGGGGGACACAATTTGTATGAGTCTCCCTCAACTTCTATCAAATTCCTGCTTCTGGTCACCTCCTCCATATCCAACTTGATTAACTTGGTTTCTAGCGGCACTGGCTTCCTCATCGCAGTGGCCTTGGCGTAGCTCTCCATACCGGAGACACTACCACTTGCCATGGCTGGGAAAAATGCAGCAGCTCACGTGAAATGCAACCGTAATAATTCCACAAAAATCACAATTATTCACCGAGACAATTTTCACAAAGTAACACAACAGTATTCACAATAATTCACAGAGCCGTTATACCGCGAAGCAGTTCGACCGGCGTGCTTAACGCTTCTGCCAGCTCGCCGCCTTAAGAAGGAGAATATATTGACTGATTTGTAAAACTGTTCAAAATCGAGGATTAAATTAAATCGAATAAAACAAAAGAATTTATTTGACAGTCCAACACACAGAGCAATATTTCAATCTTAGCACATCTTCCTCTTCAATGCCGTATTTTATATAATCGTAGATTCTGTTGGTTGTCACAACGAACTCTTCCTCGAGAATATTTTTAAAGATTATTGTATATAGTCAGTTGTAAATTCAAGGGAAGGCCTATTGCAAGTTGAGGAACAGTAAATATTAATGAATGGATTATAAGTCAGATATATTTTCCATGTATGCGGTCTGAAATTATGCTTGCTTTGAAAGTTCTAAAATAACTTTATGCAGCATTAAGTTGTACTAGGTTGTGCAAATATTTTACTCATCGTAAATATATCACGTTCGTAAGGTAAGTATTTGCTAACACTAAGTGGTTTTTTTAAACTGTAATATTGACGAAGTAAATTAATCAGATTATACTGACGTGGTAAACTCAGTCATGTGGATCCAATTCTCTGTTGTTTCATTTCTCTCCATTTCGCTTTTAGAGAGAGAGAGACAGATAAACAGATAGATAGATAGATAGATAGATAAAGAGATAGATATATAGATAGAGACAGATAGACAGATACATAGATAGATATAGAAAGAGGGAGGGAGGGAGAGGGAAAGATAGAAGGAAAGAAAGAGTACGCATGAAGAACAATGTATAACTGACGAAATCTGCTGTTGTTTCCTGTGCTCAGTATGGAAAAGTTAACAAGGAATTGTATTTTTCTTGAATGGAAGTAGATAAGTCATGCACAATGCCGTCAATTGTAACCTAATCAGTAATTGCTATTTTTCGTTTTATTTATTTATTTATTTTTTTTGTGGTGGATGCTGTAACTTATATATTACTTTAAAGCCTGCTAATTATTATGTGCTCACTTTTATATTTATGTTCAACGCAAGCTATTTCCCACGAAACTAGAAAGCAGTGTTAACATATTGAAGACGAACAGAATCGTTTATTTCAGTCAAATAATTCTCACGGAAAAGCATCGCCTTCGTTATTCCAACTGAAGTCAATAACCTCCATCGACTGAGGTAGATTATTTGAAACACTTACTCTGCTTCCGACATTCTTGAGACACTTTAGCAGGCTTCAAGTTAAGCGCTGTACACCAGCATCTTCTTACATCGCAATTTTTTTGTTTTCACAAACAAAACCTAAAAGAAAAAAAAGAAAGAACGTTCCTGCATTAGCGCTTCAATATTTCTATACTTATAATATTTTATGTTGAGTAAAATACCAGGGTTGCTACAATGGATTGATTTCAATTACTACTTCACTGTCATGCTTTAAGTAGACAGCTTAATAGACTAAAAGTGGGGCTTAATTGACATGAGAATGTTTACTTTCTATTCGTCTTTAGACAGAACACAATCATTGTTAATGCTTTTATTGTGTAGTAACAGCTTAGCAATAACACCTGGAGACTGTAAATCTGCTTTGTATTAGGAATAATGATTCGATCCAAAGCATTCGGATGCCTTCCGATACGAGTAAGATAGAAAATCTCTCTATTCTTCTACAATAGTTACAAATCGATGTCGCATATGAAACATTTCCCAGATTAAAACTTCAAAGAAAGGGAAAATATGTTGATAATGTTCAGTTAGGTCCGTTGATGGGGGCAACATGATATGGGTGACGAGTGTTGGGAAGAGTTTCCCTCGAAGTGACTTGAGATCATTCAGTTCTTATGAGCAGAAGTTATAACAATAGTAGTACAGAATCAGTTATATACAAGTAATACTGCCAATGATAATCTCAATAAATATAGGAGCTGAAGTGATTCGTCTTAACGAGTTTTTCAGTTTAGAAGTCGTCTGTGAAACATTTCTCAGCTCCCTCGACATTAATGCCGATTAACGGGTTTCCGTGGCGTATAGGTGATCGAGGTGACATCAATCCACCTGAAAGGGAGACCGGTCTGTTGCAAGGCTCAAGGCCAGCGATTTCAAGGAGAAGGGTCAAGTCAACAAATATATCAACTTCAATACTGGACTTGTGCTTTATTCCATCGACCCCCAAGTGATGGATAGTAGATTTGTCCCCAGCGGGATTTGAACTCAGATCGCAAAGAAGCGAGCGAAGTACCGCTAAGCATTTTTGTTCCATGTTCTAATGATTCTGCCAGCTCGCCATCATGAGAAAGATGTTCTGTGAAACACTTTGTGATGAACGCTCATGTTTTACTATATCAAATATGCTTCAGGTTGCTTGAATGTTTTTTTACGTATATTTAATTGTTTTGAAATCAAATAGATCTTTCATAATATTTCTATTGCTCTTGAACTTTTTAATTGCAATCGATTTGCAATAGAAGCTGTATGGTTTCATAAAAAATATATGAACTTCTAACGATATGGTTGGCTAAATATGTTTGATAATTATGTCAAGCAAACATTTGCTTTATATATAGATTCTCATTAAACAACTCGAGCTAATAACACATTTGAAATTTTTTTTAACATTAAAATACGAACCACTTTATAAATTACATAATATTTATTATAATGTTTTTTGTGTTTTTGTGTAGGTTTTTCTAAAAATTTATGCAACGATAAAAATTAGTAAATTAGCGAGTGGCTACAGCCGGTTGAAATCTATAAACTGAGATATATTGCAAAATCTGCTTTAATCAATTGTAATAAATTTTAATGGTTTAAATTACTTTTTGATTCGTTGATAAATATCCCTGTTTTTAACAGAATGCAAAACAAAAAAATATTTCCTACTTTAAAATATTGAAATTTTTGATCTGGAAATTATCTTATAAATTTAGAAAAAAAATCTTTTTAATGAAAATATCATCAGATGAGATTTAATAAAATTTCATTTGATCCAGTGTGAAATCTAATATTAAGGATGAATATATTTCTTCATAATAATAATTTTAGACGATAATCTTTTAATTTGGCTTTTTTCATATTTCAGGCATTGGACTGCAGCACCGCCATGCTGGGGCGCCGACATGAATGGATTTTAGTCGAACAAATTGATATCAATACATACGATTATTTAGGTTTCGTTTGCCGAGTTGCTAAGTCCCGGGGACTTAAAAAAACTCGGTAACAGTTTTGAGACAGTGGTGGAGAGGTGACAATTACACAAAACGACGCACATAAACACACGACGGGCTTCCTGCCGCTTCTGTCTACCTACTTCACTTAAAAGATATTAGTCTGCACAGGACTGTAATAGAAAAACAGTTACCCAAGGTGCCACACAGAGGATCTGAACACGAAACCACGCGGTTACAAAGCAAGCAACATAACCATATACTTCAAAATCCTTCACTTCACTCCGTCGCTTACGACATCGAGGGTTCCAGTTGATCCGATCAACGAAACACCCCGCTCGTGAAATTAACATGTAAGTGGCTGAGCATTCCACAGATACGTGTACCCTTAACGTAGTTCTCGGGGATATTCATGACACAGTGTGACAAGGCGGACCCTTTGAATTACAGGTACAAGAGAAACAGGAAGTAAGAGTGAGCGAAAATTGTGGTGAAAGAGTACAGCAGGGTTCGCCACCATCCCCTGCCGGAGCCTCGGGAAGCTTTAGGTGTTTTCGCTCAATAAACACTCATAACGCCCGGTCTGGGAATCGAAACCGCGATCCTATTATCGCGAGTCCGCTGCCTTAACCATTAGGCCATTGCGCCTCCACTACTTCAAAATTACATGAAAATTATAGCTTTAATATTCTCTAGATTTTCTAAAATATAACAGAAAAACTCCAATAATAAAAATTCGACGTTTCATCTAAATTATAAACTGCGTTACTTTTCATATGATGGCCTTGTACATCTGTGATGTAAAGACTATTCAAGGATAAAATATTGGATTTTTCACACAGAAAAATAGCGGATATTTTACTATTTTGCATTTTTAAAGAATAAAATAAATAAAACATACTTATATATATATATATATTCTGATGCAAAATGGATCTGCCCGCTATACAGGAGTAAATCCTAGAACAGCGTAGAAAGGATCAAGAAGATAGGTAAGGACAACTAATGGTATAACAACCGAAAATACCATTGTATCGCGTTCGTTTATGTTACCTTTAGCGACGAACTAGCATATCTTTTTAGGAATACATTAGATAAGGTCAATCAACGGATTAAAGTAGTAGAAATGCCAGACTCCCCCATAAAATTCCTGATCTCTAGAACATATCTATTCAAAATACTCCCATATACGCAGAAAAACTGTATAGTATATAGCATGGACCCACAAACTAACTGTAGGATTAGGAATGTAGTGTGTAGCATTCGTTGTACTGAATGACGGTGGAAAAAGAAACAAGACAGCAACTTACGTTAGTGAGACGGCACGTAGCATAGAAGAGCGGTTAGATGCACACTGGCGGGAGCTCAAAGAAGAGAAACGCTCGTCAGTACTTTACCAACATGCTTTATGAGAACATAGAGACCCGGTTAATAACATAGATATTAAGGTATTATCAATGCATAGATAAGGTACGACACTTAGACAGATAACAGAAACCACACACATAGTAATAAACAGACAGAGCTTTAACAGCAAATACGAATGGAACACTAACACCCAATAACACTACACTACCCAATATGACGACTAAGAGGATGAGAGCAACAAAATGAGGCACATACACAAACAGCATACTACATAAACTCATATATATACACGAAAGACACACATACACACATTTAAGATGCAATGGTGAAAAATAGAGAGATAAATAAGTAAATGAAAGTAAATGAATGCATAGAGAACACGGATATAAATACTATAGTGAACAAACCCATACACACACACAAAACACACAGAACATATCGAGACGCGTACACACACACACGCACACGGACACACACACATGCACACACACACACACACACACACACACACATACACACACACACACACACAAACGCATAATTAGATAAGGAAACACACCACAGAAAGACAGAATGGGCTAAACAGAACAGGACACACGTGGGATGGGAAGTCGGTGAAAAAATCACAAGTGTGCGGCGAAAGCTTTCCAGACATAGGACATAAACTAAGAAAAATAATAAACAAGTGAAGAATGACTATATATAGTGTGTGCAAATTTGTCAAGAAAAAGAAATGACCATCCACAGATATAACAATACACACACACACACACACACACACACACACACACACACACACACAAACACATTAATTCGTTCAACCATCGTTGTCGACGATAATAAAGGTCATGACATGGGTGAAGGCGTGACACAGAGTAACCGACTGCGGTCAATCAGTACCATGCGTGATCGGAAGTTTCTGATTCAGGCCGGTTACTGGCGGTCTATCAGAACTGAAGTCAAAGCATTTTCTTTGTGTCCCTGCAATCGAGTTCTATTCATAGAAGATGGCAACTCTTTTGGTGCATCTCTACCAAGTGTCGGGGTTAAATTCTTTCGTGAAGCATTCAATGACCTTGAAATGTTTTTATTTTCCACCAGTCGATTGGGGAGTTGCGTATGAAGACTTCGAACAAAGTGGCCTGACCACCTGATTTCCATTTTCCTCAACAATGTGTAAATGCTTGGCGGATTAGCTTGAGAGAGGTTTTCTGTGACTGAGACTTTGTCTTGCGAATAACGGAGTCAAGCAGGGCTGTGTACTCGCACCTACACTATTCATCATGCTGTTCTCAACTATGCTGTTCTCAACTATGCTGTGTGAAACCTTCTCCAACGACGACGAAAACATGATCAACATCAGATTCACGACTCATTACAGACCTCTCAATCTGAGGAAACCACAGGTCAAGATCGATCTGGAAGAGGAGACAATGTGCGAGTTCACGTTTGCAAACGATTGCACACTAAATGTTGCCACAGAGGTTGAGATGCAGTAGAGCACACACACACACACACACACATATATACAATTGCAGCGTGGAACGAGTTTATAAGCCATTTAAAAAACACAAAAACCATTAGATTCATTCCAATATTTAAATTTAATTTGTGAAAATATTTTCGTCGCTTTGAAACCGCGAACTGCTCACTGACAAAATAGCGTGCTGCATCTGAACCAGAAACCAAAGTCTGGTTGTATCACGTAAGGCTAGAAATGGGAGAGATGACCTCCCTTGCAAATGTTATACGGACACACACTATATTTTGATAGCCTGCTGGGAAAGATGTTTTCCTGGGGCTAAAACAACAGTAGCATCGTCCTTTATACGACTACCACATCCCGTTTATTGAAATGTGTTGCCGATCTCCTGTTGCCATGATTCGTTCCGAGGAATAATTTATTTATTATATTACAGAAATAGTTATAATTATACATGTGCATCTAAAAATATATTTATGTGCATTGGACGATTACGAAACAGCTGTCAACAAATTAAATAAATATCTTTTTCTCTCACTGTTTTCCATTTTGTTAACTGCTATGCATTTCTGTTGCGATTCCTCGATATCCTGAGCTATACCACTGTTTTTCTCGTAACCGCATACCAAGTTGAGTGCTTACCAGGAATGGACCTAGAGGAAGCTGTCTTTGAAATCTCATGTAGATGTGGCAAATGCGTAGATTACCTCCGACAGCTGCTATCGCTTGCCCGTCGTCCCCTGTCTTGTTGTCTTGCTGATCAAGCATAAGCGCTTGCTCTTCTGCTTTCTGTAGAAGGGACAAATAATGGTCACTTATATATATATATATATATATATATATATATATATATATATATATATATATATATATATATATATATATATATATATATATATATATGTATATATGTATATATATGTATATACGTGTATATGTATATACGTGTATATTACATACATACACACACACACACACACACATTATACCATCCATAGGAATCGGCGATGTTAAAAATGTAATCTTCTCTTCATGGAAATGCATGGGAACCAGCTTAAACGTAAGACATTATAACCGAATATGAGAACTATAGTTGGAGAAGGTTATAACGTTATTTATTTGAAAAAACCGTTGGGGATTAGGACGCTACCAGATAGTACGTTGGACAAGAAGGGAAGAAAAGAAGCAAAGAAAAAAGAAAAAAAGAAAGAAAATTCAGAGTGTAAAGTTGGAAGATAATAAGATGATATAAATGTGATAAAAATTGGAAAGGAATGTTATGTAATAAAAAGGGATCGTAAAGGGGGGTTAATCTTGTATTTCTACAAAAATACTATGAATGTATATATATATATATATATATATATATATATATATATATATATATATATACACACACGTGTGTGTATCTTGGTGTCTGTGTTTGTCCCCCTACCACTTATCAACCATTATTGGTTTGTTTACGTCCCTCCAGCTTAGCCTTCTGACACAAGACAACTAGAAAATAATTAAAAGATTTTAAGGAGAAATTAATACTGGATTTGATATCTTCAACCATTTAACTTCTATTAGTATCTGTCATTAGACTGCGCCCACGATGGAGTACCGTCTTGAAGGATTTTCGTTGAACGAATTGACTCCAGTACTTTCCTTCTGAAGTTATGCCTTCAGTATATTGTACCGAACCACTAAGTTACGGGTACGTAAACATACCAAAAGCCGACTATCAAACGGTGGAGACGGACAAACCCAGACATAAACACTTGCACACACACACACAAACCTACAAACACACACACATACGATGGGATTCTTTCAGTTTTCTTCCCGAAGCTATTAAATGGAAGACACGTGTCCGAGTTTTCACGATGTGGGACTGAACGCAGTAACTCATAGTTGTCAACCAGACTTTTCTTAGCACACAGCATCACCTGTGTTTATATTCGATTAAGACGTAATGCCTACGAATTAACCAATTCTGTAACAGAAACAAGTAAGGTGTCACAGATGAAAAGACTATATTAGCATTCGTGATTCTTTATGTTACACAAGGGCATACTTTGAAGATAATCGAATAAGTTTGTGTGAGCATAATAAATTTTAACAAGGGAATAATTAGCGCAAGTGAAATCAATTGACTTCAATAAAGATTCAACTGCTGCTTGGAATGTAATTGGCCTGCCAGAAGCTGTTTTTCGAATTTAAAATGTTCCCTGATTTCTTTGTTGATATAAAATATAACACAAACCGAACAGTTAAATTGATAAATTTCCATAGATTTATTGCCAAAAGCATGTGAACGACAAAGAGCCAAAACGAAAACAACATATTTATTTAATTAATGCTTAAAATTATTGAAATATAAATCTATCAATACAATAAATATTTCAATAGGCTCGGAAATATCTCTGAGTGATTATTATTTATAAACACACACACGCACACATATAGAGTATGTGTTTGTGTGCGTATGTATTTATATGTATGTGTGTATGTATATATAATATGGTAAAAAATTTGCTTTACAACCACAGGGTACCGTGTTCAGTCTCACTATGTGCTACCTTAGGCAAGTATCCTCTATTATAGCGGCGCCAACTAAAGCTTTGTGAATGGAATTGGTTGATGGAAACCAAAATGAACCCGTCCTTTACACAGGGTGTCCACAAAATCTGGCTACATGGGGATTAACACATAATTTAAGAAATTATTATTTCTTATATTTAATTGTTCATATTATGATTTTATTTACTCCATGTACCCAGACCTTGTGGACATCCTGTATATATATATATATATATATATATATATATATATATATATATATATATATATATATATATATATATATATATTCCCAACTTTGACCCTCCATGAATCCTAAATTTTATTTTATAATTTATGGAAGAAACTGCCTTTCAAGGCTCATGTTGTCGATGAATGCTCGAAATGAAGAGTAGATAGACAGCCAGCCACAACTGATAAAGAGTCCTTTCTCTGTGAGTGCTTGTCCTGTTTTCCATTTTTACGCGTTGTATACGAATTTCACTCGATTTTTCCTCGTTTGTTCACACATTTCATGTTATTTGCACCGTTGGTTACGTCCTGCAGCCATATATGTATTTGTGCGTATATATATATATATATATATATATATATATATATATATATATATATATATATATATATATATATATCGTGTGTTCATCACCAGCTAGTGATGAAACTTACTCCACACGCAAAACACTATATGCTTTTTCCATCGACAAATCGTCGCTGTTTACATCTCGTTTTGATTTAAATAATGTAAATTGCATGTGTGGTTCTTCTGATCATCTTCGTGACTCGATTTGTGGGCTAAGGGCTCATATGAGGAGGTGACTCATGTTGAGTGTGAGGCTGTGTGGGAAGATGAATGGTGTTATAGCGTCGACTTCAATAGTGTTCACCCCAAACACCATGATGTTGATTGTATGTCTGATTTTTAACCCTCTTGTTACATGTTCTCAGATTGCGCTGTCCTCAGATCGACACCCAAACACTTCGAAAGGTTCGTATTGGAGCTTTCGGCGCGAATGCCAAGCAGCACAGAATGTTGTTTACAAATTTCTGGCTGAGCGAATTGTGTAATGGAGCTGTTTTTCTCACAGACGGTATCCAACTGTCCCTACAAAACTTCAAAAACAGTAATTCAAAAACAAACAACGTACACGCGCGAAATTTAATGTATTAAATGATGGCAATTTATCCATCGCACCCTGCCTGTGTGTGTGAGTATATATATATATATATATATATATATATATATATATATATATATATATATATATATATATATATGTGTGTGTGTGTGTGTGTGTGTGTGTGTGTGTGTGTGTGTGTGTATGTGTGTGTGGGTGTGTGTGTGTGTGAGTATATATATATATATAGGAAGCGAGTTGGCAGAATCGTTTGCACGCCAGGTGAAATGCTTAACGGTATCTCATCTGCCGTTATGTTCTGAGTTCAAATTCTGCCGAGGTCGACTCTGCCTTTCATCCTTTTGGGGGTCGATTAAATAAGTACCAGTAACACACTGATGTCGATGTAATCGACTTAATCCCTTTGTCTGTCCTTCCCCTTGTGGGCAATAAAGAAATATATATATATATATATATTTATATATGCACACACACACACATACACATATATATATATACACACACATTTGTGTATATATATATATATATATATATATATATATGTGTGTGTGTGTGTGTGTGTGTGTGTACATGTGCGTGTGTATGTGCGTATGCATATATATATGTATAGTGCTGGCATACATCTGCATTTTACAAGCAAACACATGGTTTAGGCTTCATTCCATTTTGTGCAAGTGATCTTTAATATAACCTGGAGCTGTGCTTTTTGAGTGAATTTGTTGGACGGAAACTGTGTGGAAGGTAAGAGGTAGTCATATATACATACACACACAATCATATATAATATGAATATCTCCATTTCTTTGCATATGTGTTTCTGTACTTGTGCCTGGTTTATCTTCCTATAGTTGTTGGATGTGTATCCTCCACAATCCTCAAGGAAAGGTTTCTTCTGTTAATTGTTGATAAAGTAATACCTTTCCTTTAATCGTTGAAAGCCCCGCGGCAACATTTCCTTCCTGATTAAAATCAGTTATTGGTTGGCTAAATACATTTACTTGCCCTCTTTTCGACCCAAACTTTCAGAATGAAGTTACGTATGCGAATTCTTTTAAACTCCATCATATGTAATGTAATAGGCCTATAATTTCACCTTATGTCACGCGAAGAATATGTAATTTTGCATTAAGAGCTCATGGAAAATCCAGCCGCCACTTCGTACGCTAAATCAATGAGCTGGTCTTTCAGTGTATAGAACTACTGTACGGCGGATATGTCTAACTCGACATGTGCATCTATGTACATATTTGTAAGTATGCACATATTTATAAAGGCTTCTGTATATGTATACATATATATATATATATATATATATATATATATATATATATATATATATATATATGTAAGTATGCATATGTGCATGTATGTGTCTTAATATACACGTGTGTGCGTGAGAGTGTTTGTGCGCAAGTACGTGTATACAAGGTTATACATGAGTGTGTCTGTGTATACGCATACATGTATCTGTGCGTAGCATCTGATTGCTTTATTGTATCAGCAATTTTTTATTTTCCATCTCGTAGCGTTCTGCGCTCAAGTAATGAATTTCTGCATGAATAGCTCAAGAAATATTTCAATATATTTATGCATGCTATAAGTATACAGAATATATTCCATGTTCCTCCTTCAGCGTCTTTCCTAATTGATAAAAAATGAATTATTTCAGATATTATCTATTTACGTGCACAGTATCTACGTGCCCTAATGGTTAGGGTGTTCATTCGCAATCTCCATTTTATATTTTCGATTCCTGGACAGAACAGTGAGTCGTGTTGCTTTGCAAAGCATTTAATTTGACGTTGATCTACGATCACCTGGATATCTGACGTATGGTACATCGTGCACCTGTACACACAATGTTGATCTGATGGAGAGAGTGAGCTAAATTGCCATACAATATCTTGATTACTGTTCAATATTGAAGAGATGAGGAATTATGTACATTATTTACATTATTTATCTTCGACGGATATTTGTCCTCATTTTGTTTGTTGTCAACACAACGTTTCGGCTGATATACCCTCCAGTCTTCTTCAGGTGTCTTGGGGAAATTTCGAACCTGGGTTCTCAATTCTAAGGTATTTTTCGATGTTATTATTATTATTATTATTATTATTATTATTATTATTAATATTAATACTAATAATATTATTATTTTTACTATTATTATCATTATTATTATTGTTGTTGCTGTTGTTGTTGGTATTGTTCAGGTAACTGCTTGGAATCGAACTCGGAATCTTGGGGTTAGTAGCCCGTGCTCTTAACCACTATACAATATGCCCGTGAGCATATAATAATAGCATCGAAAAAATACCTTAGGAATGAGAACCCAGGTTCGAAATTTCCCCAAGACACCTGATAAAGGCTGGAGGGTATATCAGCCGAAACGTTGTGTTGACAACAAACAAAATGAGGACAAATATCCGTCGAATGTAGATAATCTAAATAATCTAAATAATGTACTCTTGATTACTATAAGCAAATCATCTCTGTAGGTGGCTCAGCAAAAGGTTCTAGCACCCACAACCGTCGCTTGCAACAGGGGTGACCACCGTCTACTTCAGATGTACTCTTTTATTCTTTTATTTGTTTCAGTCATTTGACCTTGGCCATCCTTCACTATGTATAGTAGAAGACATTTGCCAAAGGTGCCAGGCAGTGGAACTGAACCAGGAACCATGCGGTTGGGGAACCAAGCTCCTCATCACGCAGCTACTTATGCGCCTGTATGTTTTTTTTTTCAACACTGATACACGTTTCTATGATTAATCGACGTTTCTAAGAAATATATGTTGCAGCAAGAAGTAAAATTAATAAGATGTCTTCACAATATCGCAATATTCTCTGTAATTATTCTTGTATTGCTCTAAAGACAAACTCTTTCATGTGAAGCAGATTATACGTTATTTTAGAAGTTCAAGCCCCAATCTCTCTTGTAGGAAATGCTTCTTAAAAGTAAATGCAATATTTTCATCATCAGTATTGTCAGTGACGTATATTCACAGTAGCAGTTTTACGTTGTCTGATCAATAAGTATCCGTACTGTTGCTATAGTAACAAAACTAAAGCACACGAAGTGAAGCCGCTTGGCACAGATTGACCGTGAACGCTGCTGCGCATGTGCACTAAGTTTTAACGTTCTATCTCGCTTCTGCTATTTACAGCAGTGTTTGGAAGGAAGGCGTGTAGCGTGTGATCTTTGCATTGAACATGACAGAGAAAGTAAAGCAGAAAATTTGCTTCAAATTTTGCCAAAAGCTTGGGCTACGGTAAATTTTCTAAATGTTTTCATCGTTCTCGATACAATCAAGGAAATCTTGTACAACTGAAACCCGAATGTCTTTTTGGTTAACTGAACGCGTTTTTGGCACAAACTTGGCCGACACGCGTCTCATAACCACATCTTCTGTGATAATGGACTGAACTAAACCGTAACTAATCTTCACATCCTCTAATAACTCATGGATGGTGATTCAACGATTTCCCCCCACAGCTGCACGCACATCTGCGATGTTCTTTCTCAGTTATGCTGGTTTCGGATCTCTCTAAACGTTCGAGAATATCGGCATTTTATTTTTTGGCAATCTTGGAAACGTCTGAATCACTCGTACACATGTGGGCGGCTCATACGCGCCTCTTCATACACTTTCTGCAACTTTGCGCAGGTATCACCATGACAACTTTCTCTGTCATGATCAATACGACGATCGCACGCTACACAGCTTCCTTCCTAGTACTGCTGTAAACAGCTGAATTGAGCTAGAACTTCAAAACTAAATGCGCATACACAACAGAGTTCAAGTTCAACTTGTACCTAGCTGCTTTACTTTGCGTGTTGTAGCTTCGTTACTATGGCAACAGTCCGTATACTTATTGATCAGATCTCGTATATGTCTATCAAACTCACGTTGAGAAAAGACTCTCATATTTCTCCGTGCGGCTTATATAAATATAAAACACGAGTTTTCATTGGCAGTATTGAATTAATGATACAAGAACTGTTGAGTAAATTAGCCCTTTGCCTGTTCAAAGAATTTTCATTAATTTGTCCTTAATGTCCATGCATACTTTCTGACATCTATTTGGCCTTTGTTTCATGATACGTTCTGAGTAATATAACGTTCTCATTTCAAGTTAACATAGTTGTAAATAATTGAAAATATGTATCATAAAAGATGCATGAACACTTTGGAAATATACGTTAAGCAGCATTATGCTTTGTGCATCACCTGTAATGTACATTACAGGCAAAAATTGAAATTGAATAAATACCAGTAAAACAAACCGAGGCATAACTTCAGTAGATTTGTTCGACTATACATTCGAAGGCAATGCTCCATTGTGGCCGAAGTCCAATAACTAAAATAAGCAAAATAGAAAGCATTTCGGATGATGTAGACAGCCTAGTGACACTGAAAATCCCCGGCAAATATGTCACGCGATCAGTCCGGATGGAAGTATAGAAACGGTTTATACATACAGCCTTTGCTTGTTAGAAATGCAGCCATGTTACGACTTCATTTTCGTTGTATTCTGTTGCCTATATGACATCCTACAGATCCATAAATGCGATTGCTTTGTCAAGGAAAGTACATTAAATCTGTTAAACCAGCAGTTTCCAGAATATTTTAACACATAAGCACTTAAAACACGATAATGTTGACACGAAAAGTTGATCTGGCTTTTTTTTTTTTTTTCCTTTTTTCAAATTTTAAAAGATTTCATTTATTTACGTATGCTACATACATAATTACATACCTACATACATACATATATATAAATATGTATATAAATATATATATATATATATATATATATATATATATATATATATATATATATATATATATATATATATATATATATGTATGTATGTTTATATGCATAGGTACACACACACACACACACACACACATATATATATATACACATACATGCATGTTTGTTGTGTGTGTGTGTAGTGTCTATGTTTGTGTGTATGCAATATGTGTTTGTATATAGAAATAGAAATATATATGTAAGTGTATTTGTATATATTCATATGTAAACACGCACAGACACACACACATCTCCCTCTCTCACTCGCTCTCTTCATATATATGTATGAATATATATATATATATATATATATATATATATATATATATATATATATATATATATATATATATATATATATATATATATATATATATATATATATATATATATATATATATATATATATATATATATATGTCTTAATTTTGTAAAATCACTATTTTGCACTGAATCACTACTCTGTCTTTAAGATAATAAAAATAAACTAACGCTCGACATGTTAACTTAGTGTCGAAATAAAGACATTAACATTGCCCGAATATCTGGATTACCAATAAAGAGATTTGATGTGTAGATTTTATAACAAGGCACATACACAAAGAAGGATTACATAGCAATGTGCTTTCGGTATTCTAAGAAAGAATTTCCATCATATAGGAAATTCTAATGAGAAATCCAGGCCACTTTTTTTCTTATCATACAAGAAAATGTATTGTCCGTTTGGCATCTCTAAACGGAATAACAGCGTTACGGAAATCACTTGCTTTCATGATTCAACTGATTTTAACAGAAATAAGATATCGGTTTACCATTTTCTCTTAGAGCTTCTTTCCAAATGGCATTTTATATCCGATCAGGATCTTACTCGCATATATGTATATTAAATTTCTCCATTTATCACATTATCGTGCTATTGTACAAGTTATACATTTTGTATGATAGCAGGAAATGCCTGCGAGAAATGGATAAGAAATAGCAATATATTTTGAACCAAACGTTTGTAGACAAAGCCCAATCTTAAAGGTGCAAATATATTGTGTCTTATATCTCAACATATTTGAAACGTTTCTTTGTTATAAGAGAGGGGACAGCCTGATCTAACGCTCTCACCTTTGGTACTTCTATATCGTACACTATGTTTCCATTGGTATGTTCACCGATAGTATTTAGCTACTCTGCAGCGAATAAGAATATCACACAAACAGATTGTCGATAATTTATCTGAAATTTCTCGTGTGAAATAATCAAAGATACCCATTAGCAAAGTCAATGTTATTGATGTTCTTTTTATATCGACAGTATTGTTTCAGCGGTAAATAAATATCGGATCATGCGCTCTGTTAATCGAGACGCTAGCATTGCGGCGCATATTCTCATACATATAGCAGTTATGTATAGAACTCTTTTTGCAATGTTATTTTACACAAACCACAAAGTTAAAATTAAAACAGAGATATATTTCCCATAAATATTTTTCTTCGAACTTAAACTTTGCTTTATTTCTACTGATTATTGGTTTCCAATTTTGGCACAAGATCAACAACGTCGGGGGTGAGGATGGGTTAAGTTGATTACATCGACCCCAGTGCTCGACTGGTACTTCTTTTATCGACACTGAAAGGAATGAAAAGCAAAGCCAATCTCGACGGAATTTGAACTTAGGACGTAAAGACAGACGAAATACCGTTACGCATTTTGCTCGGAGTGCTAACCACTCTACCAGTTCGCCGTCTCATTTCTACTAATTATGGAAATATTTTTCAAAGGAAGCGAACACATAGTTACCTGTTCAAATTAAGCACTATTTATTACTAAGACAATATACGTGAATTAATTTTGTAATGTTAGTGCTACGTTAAAATAACTTGTAAATGACATTCGTTGCAACGAATCCTGGTGAAAATGGAATCGATGATTTACAATGGTAAATAAAATATTGTCGTCTGCTTCTTAGATTGTTTCGTCAATTACTAATTTACTTCACATTGGTTGAACTAGAGAATGCATAGCAGTTATAGTTAAACCTAATTAGTGCATTATACTACTGACCAAACGTTTACTAATTGCTACCAATATTGACTTATGTACTGGTGACTTGAAAAAATTCAAAATATGATGTTGGCCAAAGAATTATTTTACATATATTCTGATATTTACTCGCATCATAAAATGAGCACTAATTTTTCTCTTATCGATGTTGTTGTTTGGAAACCATCACACGTGACCGGTCTCTCTTTTGTTTTCTGTAGTCAATGTATCTATAAATATATTATCATATATTCCACCGAGGTCGACTTTACCTTTCATCATTTAGGGTTCGATAAATTAAGCAACAGTTGCGTACTGGGTCGATCTAATCGACAGCCCCTTCCTCAAAAATTTCGGTCCTTGTGCCTAGAGTAGAAAAGAATATATTATCCCAAACATATCTATCTATCTATCTATCTATCGATCGATCGATCGGTCGATCGATTTATCTATCTCCCTATCTTTCTATACATACATATATACATCCATACATCCATACATCCATCCATACATACATATATACATATACATACATACGTACAGACATACATTCACACTCGAACACACACACATACACACACACACGTTACACACACAAGCTCACACACATACACATACAAGCACACACACACACACACACTCACACAGAAAGAAAAAGTGAGAGCACAATTTATATATACATACACACATATATATATATATATATATGTGTGTGTGTGTGCATGTGTTTGTGTGTGTGTGTGTATGTGTGTGTGTGTGTGAGTGGGTGGGTGGCGTGCATGTCTATTATCTCTCTGCTTTGACAATGTAACGTGCAATGTCGATAAGATTTGACTCCTACGTCTCAGAGGTCCAGCTGTACGTAGCGACTTCTCTCGTTCACTAATACTAAAATTTATAAACGGCTGCATTTACATATCGTTTTGTTCTAATAATTACATCACTAATTTGAAATTGTCGTCAGACGATCAATTCTCATTGACACTTTGTATTTAATTCCGTTTAGCCATTTCCTACCAATTATCAGATATAATCTGATACTGCATTAATGTTGTGAAATTAATTAAGCTATTGTTTGATTTCTCATTAATAGATTCTAGTTGAATTCATCAATGTGCCATTGTTAACAACCATGATTCACATAGAAAATAATAGTCATGATAAATATATGTGTGCATGTGTTTGTATGTATGTATATGGATATATATATATATATATATATATATATATATATATATATATATATATATATATATATATATATATATAAATATACATATATTTTCTATATTACATGTATATATGTGTGTGTTTATATATATATATATATAGGTATATATGAATGGATATATATATATATATATATATATATATATATATATATATATATATATATATATATATATATATATATATATATATAAAGTGTAGTATATTGCCACTTAAGTGTGGCTGACCCCTAGGGGTGGATGTTACTGTTGCTTTTAGCCCCAGGAGGACATCTCCTCCAGCTGGCTTATCGACACACGACTGTGTCCTGTTTGCCAAGGGAGTTATCCCTCTCACCACGACCAGCAGCACGAACGTATCCGGATTTCAGGGTTATTTCCCTTCTTCGGCGTTCGACAGCTGATGACCTTGGTGAGAGAGAAAAACCTGGCAAAATCTTATATCTTCTTTTCCAGTGACATTCTTCACTGATATTGAAAAGGTGAAAACAAGCAATGTTAATTCTCTAAATGAAGTATTAACAGTAACTGCACGATAAAGTGTAGTATATTGCCACTTAAGTGTGGCTGACCCCTAGGGGTGGATGTTACTGTTGCTTTTAGCCCCAGGAGGACATCTCCTCCAGCTGGCTTATCGACACACGACTGTGTCCTGTTTGCCAAGGGAGTTATCCCTCTCACCACGACCAGCAGCACGAACGTATCCGGATTTCAGGGTTATTTCCCTTCTTCGGCGTTCGACAGCTGATGACCTTGGTGAGAGAGAAAAACCTGGCAAAATCTTATATCTTCTTTTCCAGTGACATTCTTCACTGATATTGAAAAGGTGAAAACAAGCAATGTTAATTCTCTAAATGAAGTATTAACAGTAACTGCACGATAAAGTGTAGTATATTGCCACTTAAGTGTGGCTGACCCCTAGGGGTGGATGTTACTGTTGCTTTTAGCCCCAGGAGGACATCTCCTCCAGCTGGCTTATCGACACACGACTGTGTCCTGTTTGCCAAGGGAGTTATCCCTCTCACCACGACCAGCAGCACGAACGTATCCGGATTTCAGGGTTATTTCCCTTCTTCGGCGTTCGACAGCTGATGACCTTGGTGAGAGAGAAAAACCTGGCAAAATCTTATATCTTCTTTTCCAGTGACATTCTTCACTGATATTGAAAAGGTGAAAACAAGCAATGTTAATTCTCTAAATGAAGTATTAACAGTAACTGCACGATAAAGTGTAGTATATTGCCACTTAAGTGTGGCTGACCCCTAGGGGTGGATGTTACTGTTGCTTTTAGCCCAAGGAGGACATCTCCTCCAGCTGGCTTATCGACACACGACTGTGTCCTGTTTGCCAAGGTCCTGTTTGCCAAGGTCTCTCACCAAGGTCATCAGCTGTCGAACGCCGAAGAAGGGAAATAACCCTGAAATCCGGATACGTTCGTGCTGCTGGTCGTGGTGAGAGGGATAACTCCCTTGGCAAACAGGACACAGTCGTGTGTCGATAAGCCAGCTGGAGGAGATGTCCTCCTGGGGCTAAAAGCAACAGTAACATCCACCCCTAGGGGTCAGCCACACTTAAGTGGCAATATACTACACTTTATCGTGCAGTTACTGTTAATACTTCATTTAGAGAATTAACATTGCTTGTTTTCACCTTTTCAATATCAGTGAAGAATGTCACTGGAAAAGAAGATATAAGATTTTGCCAGGTTTTTCTCTCTCACCAAGGTCATCAGCTGTCGAACGCCGAAGAAGGGAAATAACCCTGAAATCCGGATACGTTCGTGCTGCTGGTCGTGGTGAGAGGGATAACTCCCTTGGCAAACAGGACACAGTCGTGTGTCGATAAGCCAGCTGGAGGAGATGTCCTCCTGGGGCTAAAAGCAACAGTAACATCCACCCCTAGGGGTCAGCCACACTTAAGTGGCAATATACTACACTTTATCGTGCAGTTACTGTTAATACTTCATTTAGAGAATTAACATTGCTTATATATATATATATATATATATATATATCGTAGTATATTGCCACTTAAGTGTGGCTGACCCCTAGGGGTGGATGTTACTGTTGCTTTTAGTCCCAGGAGGACATCTCCTCCAGCTGGAGGACATCTCTTCCTGGGGCTAAAAGCAACAGTAACATCCACCCCTAGGGGTCAGCCACACTTAAGTGGCAATATACTACACTTTATCGTGCAGTTACTGTTAATACTTCATTTAGAGAATTAACATATATATATATCCATATGCATATATGTATAATATATATATATATCCATATACATATATGTATTATATATATATATATATATATATATATATATATATATATATATATATATATATATATATATATATATATATATATATATATATATATCCATATAATTATATATATGCATATATACATATGTATATGCAGATATATATACATATATATACATATATTCATACACACACACACACGCACACACACGCACAAACACACACACATATATATATATATACATATATATACACACATATATATGAATGATATATATGTGTTTATATACACATTTACATATGTATATACATATATGTGCATATGCATTATTTACACACAAAAACATATACATATATATACACACACGAACATATTGGGTTGTCCGGAAAGTTCGTGCCGATTTTTAAGGAAAGAAAAAGGTCAATAAATCCTTGCCATTACATTTTTAATGAACCAAATATGAACCATTTTGTTGCACAATGCATCTCCATCTTTCTTTTAACTTGAAAATAACATCTTCCCAGATTTGAGGTGGTTTCATGGCAAAGAAGTCGAAAGGTAAGCTACTATAAATCGGCACGAATTTTCCGGACAACCCAACATATACCTATATGTATATATACATATTTACTTATATATATGTATATATATCTAAATATATTCTTACGTTTATATTTGTGTGCTTTTTGTGTACAAATCTATGTGACTGCACGTATGTAGGCGCTCTCGTGTTTGTGTGTGTCTGTGCAGAACATTGGGACAATCAGTATAAACTCCCTTTGTAGATATTTTGCTAGCGTCTTATGACAGCAGCACTAGTATGTAACAGGAAGATAATCACTAGATTTGGAAGACATATTTACGTGTAAGGGCAGCATACTTTAAAATCCTAAACGCTCCATAATTGATAAAAGCACAGCTGTTCTCAGTGATGACTTGGGAACCCTTCTTATCTCATGCTATACTCGAGACTGACAAAGCAATTAAAAATGAAGCTGCTAGTTATAAATAGGCTTAGTTATTTTAAAATGTCAAGTAAATTCATGAAATTTCTTGCGATTTTATGTGTAAGTGGTCAGAAAATTTGCAATTAAAGCCTTACATGGTGAATGTTGTAAGTGGACTAAACTGCGCTCTTTCATTTACGCCAGACATGTATTTGATCCTGTTACTAACCGATAAACATTTCCGCTATTCGGCACCTATGTAAACAGAGATAGCGTCATAGGAAGACACTGTCACAAATTGGCGAAAGATCTTATGCGTATGATAATACGAGTTGAAAAAAATAGATTATTAAACTTATGCAAATCGAGAATAAAAAAAAAAAAAAAAGAAAATCAAGCAAGTAAAATAACATTTATAACATGGTATGATAGCGGATAATCAATACTTTGAAAAAAGGCAGCGAATGGAATAGATCTTATTTTTAAAGCCACGTGGAGAAAGAAACTACTGGGTTTCAATCTAATTAAATCTTATCAGCGAAAGATATTCATTTTTGATTGTTCGACGCAAATTACTAGTACACACACACACACACACACACACACACACACACACACACACATGTACTCACACATACACTTACATATATGCATATATTCATATATACATACATATATGCACTCTGGATACTAATGTGGTTCGGAAATTACAAGTGAAAGAGGTCATCTAGGGATCATCAATAACTTTGTAAATCCAATACTCAGGATACACTTTCACTTTCATACCCATGTTTATTGGAGCAACAGGATACATGCCAACCCGTCTGGACCAAAGTATTCTCTGTCAGTCCTAGATTTTACCTAATAGACGCACAAACATTCTAAATATTCTTTTGTACCTTAGGCAGTACTTGATTACATTGATGCCCGGTACTCAAACAGTACTTATTTTATCGATTTCGAATTGATGAAAGGCAAAGTCGACCTCGGCTGAATTTGGTCTTAGAAACTAAGGACGGAAAATGCTACTAATTATTTTGTCCGGCGTGTTAACCATTCTTTCTGCTCACCGCCTTAAACATTTTAAACTTTGTTTCAAATTTTGGCGTATTAGAGCTCCGAACTCAAAGATTGGCGAAATGTCGATGAGCATTTTCCCTGGCGTACTATCTATTCTGTCAGCGCGCTGCCTTAAACATTCTAAATACCTAGGCATAAAATTATGCAATAGTACCATATATCGAACATTGATTTACAATATAATATTTAAATATAATAAATACATGTCTAGGTCGGATATGACAACTTGAAGGAGGTTTATCTTCATTCATATCATTGAGAAATGTCTAGGTTCTGTTACGTTGAATATGGGCCTACTTAGGAAGGCGAGATAAATGTTATTCACAATAAAGACATGGTTGGTTGCTGATTATGCCTGCTTGTTATTAACGTCCTGCTGTTTGTTTTCGTGTTGTTTGTTGTTTTTTTATTGCCTTCTTTAGGTGTGCTTTTCGGGTATCGTGCACATTCTTGGGTAATTCCTGATCCTAGGTGGAATCAAATATAATTACAGGGTCATATTTAATTTCCTTCTCATGGTCTGTAATTAGAGTTTAGCATTGTCAAAAGTCTTTTGTAAGTCTAATATAAAGATGACACGTTTTCCCAGTCTTGCATGTTCACGTGTTTATGGAAGATTCGGAATTTACAGCAAAGGAAATCCATTGCAAAATGGAGTAAACTAATCAACTGTATTTAAAAGCGACAGCTTCCTGTTTGGCTTGCGTTTGGTAAAACCGAAATAACAGCAGAATTCATATACAAATGCAGTGAGAGACACACAAACGGGCATTTATAAGTACACATACAGTGAGACAAATAATAGACATAACGAACAAACACATACACTGAAGCTGATAATTAAACATAATAACAGAAATCAGATATACAAATTCAGGCACACAGAGAGAAACTCACGCATACAAAGTTGTGTGGCGCCAGACATATATAATAAATAAATAAATAAATAAATAAATAAATAAATAAATAATTAAATAAATAATTAAATAAATACATGCACTCTGGACACTGATATGGTTCGAAAGAGGACAAGTGAAAGAGGACAGCTATGGACCATTGATAAGGTGTTTGCAAATCTAGTACCCGAGATGCACTTTTTAGCTTGATATTCATTATAACTGGAGCAAAAGGATACATACCAATCCCGCTGGAGCAAAGTATGGTTGAACTGAGTTTCTAAGGGAGAGAACCCAAATTCCTAATTCATACACTACAAATGATGAAGATATCTAGGACTGTAAAAATCTGCAAGCGCTTCTAGAAGATGGTGAACAAAACAAAATGCTTTTCTTCACAGCTTTGTTACCAAGATGGTGGCCGATCGAAATGAATTTATTCTAAATTAACATGGGAAAGTGAAGAACATTCATCCATACATACATAGACACACACACGCGCACGCGCACGCGCTGACACACATACACGCACACACGCACGCTCACACGCACGCACACACACACACACAGACACACACACGCACACACACACACACACCCACACGCACACAGAAAAGTAGACTACAAACTGATATTCGGAGATAAAGTTTCATTTCAGATATGTAAATGTGGGATAAGTTTTAAATTACTTATGGGTAGATGTTTACACAATCACATGACATCACGTAGATATGATTCTACGAGGGTGACTCAAATAGCAATGTTCCTCCTTCGAATGAGAGCATGTATCCTTGCCCCGTAACATTCTATTGACTGTACTTTGAACCACTTCTTCACTACAGTTTTCATTTCCTCGTCACTGAAATAATGCTTGCTTCTCAAACCCTCTTTCATGGGGCCGAAGAGATGATAGTCCAGTAACGATGTTAGTCCAGTAACGATGATAGTCCAGTAACGATTATAGTCCAGTGACGAAGAAGTGAAAACTATAGTGAAGAAGAGGCTCAAAGAACAGTCAACAGAATTTTACAGGGCAGGGATACATGCTCTCATTCGAAGGTGGAACATTGCTATTGAGAGAAACGGTGACTATGTTGAGAAGTAGGGATGTGATCCACAGAGGACCAGCTTCATTTTGATGTATGATACATGTTCCTGTGTTGGTAATTATACCTGTCCTAAACAAAATGGCATTACTGTTTGACTCACCCTCGTACATAAACCTAGAAAGCAATTTCAAATAGACTAATGAATTAATACGCTTTTAGCGGTGAAATAGGGGATAGATAAAGCGATAAATAGTAGCATGTAAGTTACTGGGTAAAACGAAGACACACTTTGCATTGAAACAGCCGAAACAGGCCCATGGAACACGAACCTAAATCTCCTGTTAACAAGACAGTCATTTCTTCCATTTTAGAAGGTTTATTATTATCAGTGAACATTGTACATTCTCTACGTCATTAGAGTTAAAAAACTTCAAAAGAACGGGCAGCCTTTGATTTTTTCTACCCAAAATGTTTTTAACCCAATATTTCAATGCTATCCTTGCATAGCTTTATCTAGTTCGATTTTCCCTGTTAAATACAAATTATTTGACATTGACTCGAAGTTTCCAAATTCATATGACTTAAACACTAATGAATATATAAATACATTGCTAAACGCATATAATACGAATTGATAGAACAGAACTTCACAACGATACTAAGCACTAAGAATAAAATCGAGAAATGAACAGCATGATACAGGCTTTTAAACTATAATAGATATCATTCTAGCGTTGGACGTTTTAAGTGTTTTTCGCTAAGAGTCATTCGATTTTCAAAGAATTCTCAGAGATGTTATTGAATATTCAAATATATTTCAAATCCTCATAGATATCTTCGATTCATCAAAGAAGTTAGAAATCAATCATATGGAGCAGAAGATCTAACAAATATGCTAACGACTTGTTTATATCGAAACATTTGCTAACAAATTCAGTTTCCTGACTAGTGGTGAAATAGCAGTATGAGTAAGAGAAGAGTGAACTGCACAGATTTACTAAACGTATAAGATCTAAGATATACATATGTGTGTGTATGTGTGTGGGTGTGTGTGAGTGTGTGTCTATGTGTGCATGGATGCATGTATGTATATAAATGCATTGTTATATCTCGGGAGGGTCATTATGCAAATAATAAACACACTCAATGTTTGTCTTTTACTTGTGTTCTATTGTTTCTATTCTTAGCCCACTAGTAAATATTTTAACCTTTTAATCAATTAATTGATTATGCGATTAATCAAACAAGCAATCGATTTCATTGGTTAACACTGTTACATAGCGGAACAATAATAATAAATGAGTTGAAAGAAAACCAGTGCGTATTTTTATTGTTGGCGTAATGACAATTCAGAGATACAACGATATAAATTTCAAGGCCAGAATGCTAACAAAAAATAAAAGCGAACGATACACACACACACACACACACTTGATATATATATATATATATATATATATATATATATATATATATATATATATATATATATATATATATATATATATATATATATATATATATATATATATATATATATATATATATATAGATAGATAGATAGATAGATATATAGATAGATAGATAGATAGATAGATAGATAGATAGATAGATAGATAGATAGATAGATAGATAGATAGATATATGCATATATATGTATGTGTGTATATATATACATGTACGTATATATATATAGATGTATAAATATACATACATATATATGTGTATGCGTGTGTGTGTGTGTGTGTGTCTAAAATGGGGGCGATTTGTATGACTAAAAGCGGTGCTCCAGCATGGCCAGAGTCAAATGACTGAAAGAAGTAAAAGAATAAAAGATTAGCAATGTTAATTCTCTAAATGGTGAAAACGTGAAAGGTGAAAAGGTGAAAAGGTGAATAAAAGATTATATATATATATATATATACATACATATATGTATATGTATATACATACATATATGTATATGTATATGTACATATGTATCTATGAATATATGGTATCTGTGTATATATGGTATACACACATGCACACACACATATATGTGTGTATAACCGATAAATACATGAACGTGTGGCGTATTAACCATTGATTTCATTAAAAAATTGCTATTCAAAGGAAATACTCAGTACTTTGTAGCAGTTAAAGGCTGCCTATTCACGCTTCCTCCCAACAAATTACGCCACACCAATATACAATAGTCTTGTGAGACATTCCTTCATCAGCCGACATCAATTTCGGCAACTAAATTTTTTGTAAAAAGTCGTGCAAAAAATTTGCTTCGTATAATATCTAATTGCATAATCTGCAACTAGGAGATTACTTCACGTGGTACACAACAATATATTTCAATAGTTTCTGTTAGTATCAATGCATTGTGGGACGTACAAAATGTTTTATAAATGAATTGAAATTTGCCTTTTAGAAAGACAAAAATAACAAAAGAACTTAAAAGAAATCTATTATCAGTTGATAGCCACAGCGTTTAAATTCATGAAAAATATTTTAAAATGTAAATGAAATGAATAAAGTATTTTAAGTGTGAATATAGTGACGAAACGATAATAGCAATGAGATTTCGTAAGACTCAAAGAGCAACACAATTTATAACTTGCTAGAGACTTAGCAGTGACTTTCCTGTTCGTCAAACGCAAACAATGTCAATGGCGGAGGGTTTGGACACGTATATGCAATTTATTGTGCTAAATTACTAAATTGATTTTCACTCGTATTAAACTTCATCCTTAGGAACCTGCATCCTTATAATCATTGAAAACAAGAAAACTATTCGAGGAGTAAATTCGAATTTAGTACCGAAAGTGAGCAGAGCAAGTATGGGAACCATGGTTATAGGCCCTTTCCCAAGTTTTGTGATAGTCAAGGAGAGTGAGGGCAATCTTTTTGAAAGAATTATAGCAAATAGATATAAACCGGTTGACAAATTTTTACTGAAACACTGCTATTAACAGCGAACATCAAGTGTGAAGAGCTTTGTTAATCCCAGAATAATCAGAGGGGAATAAGCGCCGAGATACATGGGATTATCCTGAGTACTGTTAGAGCAAAGCGTTGAGAAGCGAAGTCGTCCAAATTGCAATGGTCTTCAAGCACAGAGCGACACAAAAGTATAAGGTTGCAGTTCTGTCTTTTGTCTTTCGACGATATAAAGATGTTTATTAATGGCGACATCACGTAAATTGCTGCGTATGTCAAAATAATAATAAAAAAAAGATGGATCTCAAAAAATGGAGTATACTTTCGAATATAGCGCCGCTTTCACAGTTGCGCGTTTACTTTCGAGAAGACGAGATACATTTTAATAAATTTCATCTTCAGTTTGAAGACGATTATAAATATTCCAAGCGGATCGCTTGAATGTTGTAGAGATCTTTTTGACTTGAAGCCATTGATATCTCTTTTAATGTATAATTGAAGAAATTCTTTGCACTAATGCTGCGTTGAGCGCTCATTCACCCTGTTTGATACCAGCGTATATATATATCACGTATATGTATATACCTATACACACATCATGTGATGTGTAGACAATGGCACACGGACACATATTTATACATGTATAAATATTACACACAATGATATATGTATATATATCACAAGGTACTGGAATCTTATATGTATAACATTCTGCCTAAATAATGCACCTAGAAATGCAATATCCCTGCATATCTCACATATATTTTCATTCTTTTACTTCACTCACTATTTTGTGTCTTATCTAAATTAACTATTGCTTAACCATTTTCACACACTGTGTCCGATGAAGGGATATAATAAATATCCTGGAAACAGCTGTAAGAACTTCTATTTATAAATGTCCTAAAATATCCATAGCCATGGTTTTTTTTATCTCATTCTAAAAAAAAATCTTATATATATATATATATATATATATATATATATATATATATATATATATATATATGTGTGTGTGTGTGTGTGTGTTTGTGTATGTGTGTGTGTGTGTGTGTATGTGTGTGTGTGTGTGTGTGTGTGTGTGTGTAAATGTAAATAAATGTATGTTCCCATTAGACGAAGAAGGTGCTTCAATTTTTGCTGAACAACCAAACAGATGATTTACTTACGGCGATCAAACGTTTTGTTGCACATTATTTCGTTCCTTCCATTGAATCGACAACACCTGCAAAGGTGCATGACATGCTACATGTCGGATGACGAAATAATCGTATAGGTGCTTTTGCCTCAAGAAAACAACACAACGCCCGATTAGGAAATCGAAACTGATCTCACAATCGCGAGTGAAATACCCTAACTATTTATCCATACGTATGGTGCATGTGTGTAAATATATATATATATATATATATATATATATATATATATATATATATATATATATATATATATATATATATATATATATATATATATATATATATATATATATATATATATATATATATATACATATATACATATATATATATATATATATATATATATATATATATATATATATATATATATATATACATATATATATATATATATATACATATATATATACATATATATATATATATATATATATATATATATATATATAT